>NW_005372020.1:51470-55616 GCF_000412655.1 Myotis brandtii | reverse complement strand
CCGGCCAGGGTCCCGCCCCTCCACACCCGCCTCTGTCCTGCCCGGGAAACGGGATGTGCAGGAAGCCCGTGACCTTTGCCACTCGGGCGACCCGGCCTCCCTCTCCCAGCGCGGGCTCCCCGTCCATCTCAGATGCTGAATTGACTCGCGAGGCCTCTGGGAAGAGGCGTCTTTCATTTCTATTCAAAGTCATGCTGGACGTTTTTGTCAGAAACCTTATTTTTAGATGCTTTTGTGGGCGTCTGTTCTATGTGTCGCTCGCATCCATTTAAGCACATTTCTCACAACGTCCCCTTTGTCCCTGCAGACGGGTCGGCTGATGGTCCAGGTGCCGTGTTGGTCCGGTGTGTGGAAGGTGAAGGTCCCGTGTTCTCACCCCGATGGAGACGGAGGCGGGGCCAGGATGCCCCCAGCGCTCACGCTCCCGGGACACACACAGGTGCACACGCTCGGCTAACGAGGCTCCAAAACCGCGGTTAGTCAGGAAAGCCAGAGCCCAGAATTAATCTCACCTGGGGACAGTCGGCAGCCCCATCTGAATCCAACTGACCAGCTCCTCAGCCACTGCCCAACTCATCAAGTAACTAACCAGCTCATCAACCAACTACCCAACTCATCAAATAACTACCCAGCTCCTCAACCAATTACCCAACTCATCAAGTAACTAACCAGCTCATCAACCAACTATCCAACTCATCAAATAACTAACCAACTACCCAACTCATCCACAGTTATATAACCAACTATATTAATATATATTAATCCACACTCGAGGATATTTTTGCATTGATTTGTAGAGCGAGTGGGAGAGAGAGAGAGAGGGAGAAACAGAGAGAAACGTCGATGTGAGAGAAACACATCGATGGGTTGCCTCCTGCACGCACCCTGACCAGGGCCCGGGCCGGGGAGGAGCCTGCATCCAAGGTACGTGCTCTTGACTGGAATCGAACCCAGGACCCTTTGGTCTGCAGGCTGACGCTCTACCCACTGAGCCACACCGGCCAGGGCCCGACTTCACATTACGCGTATTAGTCAGTTTAGTCCAATGGCTGTAACGAGCAGCACGAACCTCCGTGGCTGCACACAATAGATGCGTATTTCTTGCTCGTGGACGTCCCTGCGACAGGCCTGGTTGGTCAGGGCTCCTGGCAGCCATCCCAGGGCCAGCTCCTGCACCCAGCGCCGGCCCCTCTTCTCAGATGGCGCGCCCACCGGACTCCCCGCATCTGCGTGGCTACGGGGGAAGAAGCCGTTTGAAGACCTCCTGGGGCTGGAGGGACTGCGTCCACAAGGGGTGGTCTTACTTTGCGCACCTCCCGTGGGCCCCAAAGGGGTGACAAAGCATCACTCAGATGCCCAGGGAGGGCCCAGGGGAAGATGAATTCGCTCGGTGAAAGCGTAAGCGACTTCTCTGCATCAGGGTGACACTTGTCCCGCACAGAATGCGTCAGAGCGGCCGGCGGGGGGTTTATCGATATATTTCATCTCATCCTCAAAGTCGTGGAATGAGACGGAGGTGAATCTTACTTGCGGAAAAGAAAACGGGGTTCCTTTTCTGGCGAGAGGCCCGGCAGCCACCAAGAGCTGGAACCAAGTGCTGGTTTTCTGCCTTCCCCTTTGATGTCTGCCTTGATTCATGAAGTCTATTGTCCGTTAGAAACGCTGCTTAGATGAAAGTAACAGCCTCCAGAAGAAAGATGCTTAACCATGAAAGACCCAAGTTACTCATTACCCACACGCCACAAAACAATGCACGTCTAGCGTTTCCTGGGTGAGGGCATTGTTCCAAGTGCTTTTATAGTTGCAAACGCTTTAATGGTTAGAGCTACTTTATTAGGTGTTCACCATCACCATCATCACCACCATCACCATCACCATCACCATAGTCATCACCATCATCCCCAACATCTCCATCACTATCATCATCACCACCATCATCATCATCATCACCATCACCACCATCACCACCATCACCACCATCATCACCATCATCACCATCACCATCATCATCATCATCACCATCATCATCACCATCACCATCATCATCATCATCACCATCATCATCACCATCACCATCATCATCATCATCACCATCATCATCACCATCACCATCATCATCATCATCACCATCATCATCACCATCACCATCATCATCATCATCACCATCATCATCACCATCACCATCATCATCATCATCACCATCATCATCACCATCACCATCATCATCATCATCACCATCATCATCACCATCACCATCATCATCATCATCACCATCATCATCACCATCACCATCATCATCATCATCACCATCATCATCACCATCACCATCATCATCATCATCACCATCATCATCACCATCACCATCATCATCATCATCACCATCATCATCACCATCACCATCATCATCATCATCACCATCATCATCACCATCACCATCATCATCATCATCACCATCATCATCACCATCACCATCATCATCATCATCACCATCATCATCACCATCACCATCATCATCATCATCACCATCATCATCACCATCACCATCATCATCATCATCACCATCATCATCACCATCACCATCATCATCATCATCACCATCATCATCACCATCATCACCATCACCATCACCACCGTGACCATCACCTTCGTTTCTATCATGAGCAACACCTCCATCTTACAAGGAGCTTGAGTGACGTGTCCAGGGCCACACACCAACCCATGGCAGGGAGGGGGTTGAGCGCAGCCATGTGACCGGCGTTCCCACCGCACCTCTTGCTGCTCCGCGTGGACGTGAGGCGGCCGCAGCAGACGGACTAACCGCTTCCCAGTATTTAACAGGAAAAGCAGCGGATGTGGAAACGCACAAGGAGAAGACGCCGTTTCTTTAACTACCATCCCCATCTCATGCGCAGAGGTAGACCGTTTTGTAGAAAAGATGATTTCAGTCCGTGCCGATGTTACGCACGCCCTCTCTGTGTGCCTGTCTGCTTGGAGTTACAGCGACGCAGACATGACTCCGCCTGCCTTTTTCTCACTGATGGTCTCTTTACGTGGCGTCCCCTGTGTGGGTGTAACTGCTATGCGGGCGTGATGAGCCGAATTTATATCCTGCTCGGTCGCAGGGTGAGCCGGGTTTCCCTGGGCTCTCCCCCGTTTCCAGCTGCCAATGCCCTGGAGACAGTGTTCTTAGACGCGTGGTTGCCTGGGTTACGGCCCACGGAGTGGGTTTCGAGGTCAAAGGCATGGATCAGTTCTTCGCTCTTCTCACACGTCCCCTGACGCAGGAGAAATTGTGTCCCTGTTGCTGTCACCCTAAACAGTGGTCGGCACACTGCGGCTCGCGAGCCACACGCGGCTCTCTGGCCCCTTGAGTGTGGCTCTTCCACAAAATACCACGTGCGGGCGCGCACGTACAGTGCGATTGAAACTTCGTGGCCCAGGCGCAGAAGTCGGTATTTTGTGGAAGAGCCACGCTCAAGGGGCCAAAGAGCCGCCTGTGGCTCGCGAGCCGCAGTTTGCCGACCGCTGCCCTAACAGAATCGGTGCATAAAGAGAACTTCCGTGAGATTGGTACATATGGAGGCAGAGTCCACAAAACATTCTGCCAATAATTCTATTTTAAAATTCTTATTAAATTTTTTAAAAAGTTGATTATTCTCAAAGAAACAAAGCGTCTACTGAACACAGGGCGGACCGGTCGTTTTCTTGCCAGCGTTACCCCGTGGCCAGATAGGGTTCTAGTGAACGAGTACAAAAGGCGTTTCACGTAAATGTCAAAGGTGCCTCCACATTCAGTTCCCATTGCGTTTTGAAGTTACTTATCCCGGGTTCTTACAAGCCGATACCTTTTAAAGCAGGAAGCGAGGATTCTCCTGATCCGTCCGCCACGCGGTGACTATTAAAGCTACACCAGTTACAGTGGTTCTCAAACTTCCTAACGCCGCGACCCTTTCATACAGTTCCTCATGCTGTGGTGACCCCCAATTTCACTGTTACAAATTGAACATAGTTAAAGCATAGTGATTAATCACAAAAACAATATGTAATTATATACGTGTTTTCCGATGGTCTTAGGCGACCCCTGTGAAAGGGTCGTTCGACCCCCAAAGGGGCCGCGACCCACAGGTTGAGAACCGCTGACTTAAA
>NW_005372020.1:49057-49971 GCF_000412655.1 Myotis brandtii | reverse complement strand
GACCGTCCCAATAGAACTTTCCTTGTTTTGAGGCAGGACATTCAGAGACGCAGTTTCCCACGTCTTCGCACGTGTTGAAGTGCCGCTCAGAGAGCGCGTGTGCCATCGATCAGAACAGGTGGTCATCGGAAGGAGCAATACAACCAAACAGCACACACATCAAATCGCATGTAGATCAGCACACATGTGACTCCGTCTATCGGGGAAACCGCATTAGTAACCGGTGCAGCTGGGAAACATCCATGATGAGAGAGAACCATGGACCGGCTGCCTCCTGCCCACCCTCCATGGGGATCGAGCCCACAAACCCGGGCCTGTGCCCTGACGGGGAATGAACCCTGACCTCCTGGCGACGCTCAGCCACTGAGCCATGAGGCTGGCAGACCCTCCCCCGTTCAGTGGAGAACCTCAGCAAATGCCCCCCCCCCCCCCCCGGCCACCGGAGAGCAGCCAGCAGCTCCCCGGGTGTTGACATCCCCCATTGCCGTGACCTTTTGGCGCTCAGAGCATCACGTGTGAGTGGATGGGCCTGTGTTCTGTGCGGTGACTGACCTGTGTCACACACACACGCCACCTGCCGCCTGGCCTCTAACAGGAACCTGCTTGGCCTCCTGGGCAGGGTCTGTGCCTCGGTTTCCCCGTGTGCCCGGCGGGGGCAGTGCCTGTGTCTGGCGAGTGACTGCCACGGTGTTGCTCCCTCTCCCTGGCCTTCGGGGCTGCGTCGGAGACGGCCACACGCCCGGCTTCAGCTGCGTGGGAACCTGCCTCCGTCTGTCCATCCGTCCGGCTCAGCCCCGGAGACATTTCCCGCCCAGGTGCCGGCTGCCCTGCGACCTCCACGGCAACCTCCACGGTGACCGCCACACCCAGGGGGCCCGGCGGCTGGCACTCAGGACCCCGCTGGCTGCTGCATT
>NW_005372020.1:46860-47363 GCF_000412655.1 Myotis brandtii | reverse complement strand
CTGGGCCCTGGGGCAGCTTCGGGGCACCTGCTCCAACTGGGCAGCACCCCCTCTTCTGAGCTCCGGGTGCCGATGACCCTCATCCCCTGGTTTCTCTACTCCCGCCCCCCCCATCCTAGGAGGGCAACAGCTTCTGCAGTTACAACTGTTTCTGTTTTAAAATATATTTTATTGGTTTCAGAGAAGAAGGGAGAGGGAGAGAGAGAAATAGAAACACTAATGATGAGAGAGAATCATGGACCGGCTGCCTCCCGCACGCCCCCCACTGGGAATGGAGCCCACGGGGACCTCGGCAAGTGCCCTGACCGGGAATCGAACCCGGGACCCTTCAGTCCGCAGGCGGAGGCTCTAGCCACTGGGCCACGCCGGCTGGGGCAGGCGTCCTTGCTCTGAGGACGAATCTTTGCCTTATTTGTGTCCTTTCGAGGCCACTTTGCAAAACCGAATCCGAGCGCAGTTCTGATGTGTCAACGGCCGCTCACCCGCCCGGGTGCTGACTGCCC
>NW_005372020.1:45241-45966 GCF_000412655.1 Myotis brandtii | reverse complement strand
GCCCCCCGGAGGCGCGAAGGGCAGGCTCACAGCTGGCCGCCGGTGACGCCCGCTCCCCAGCTTCTCTTTCCTGTTTACCCTCCAGCATCACATGTGCCTTCGGAAAACTCCCCGGTTCCCCTCGTCCGGTGCCTTGTTCTGTTTCCATTTAGGGCCGACATGGACGGGAAGTGGGTTATGGCAACAACTGGAGACCATGGGGGAGGGCAGCTCAGTGGGGAAAAGAAAACACGCACACAGGCGTACACACACCACACGTGCACACATGCACACACACACACATGCGCGCACCATACGCACACGCATGCACACACATACACACATGCACGCACACAACACGCGCGCACATGCGCACACATATACACATGTGCACACAACACACATGCACGCACCATGCGCACACATATACACATGCACAAGCCACGTGCACACATGCATGCACATATACGCATACACACATGCACACAAACATGCACACAGCACCCCCCACACACATGCACACACACAAGCCCAAATAACCACTGGCTGCTGCCCCTTGTGTGAGATCAGGAAAAGTGAAAGGTGGGCCATCGAGGGGGCGATGTTACACACGGTGGCATTTCACCAGCTTTTCAGGACTTTCAGCTTCAGGACGACTTTGTGTCTGATTCTCACCAGTTGACCTGGACACCCAGCTGTCCAGTGCACCCTGACCTCCCCCACCCCGTCCCCTCATCCCCCCGTCT
>NW_005372020.1:42939-45011 GCF_000412655.1 Myotis brandtii | reverse complement strand
CACACACACACACATATATATATACACACACATATATGCATATATACACATATATATTGATTTCAGAGGGGAAGGGAGAGAGAGAGAGAAACATCCATGATGAGAGAGAATAATGGATCACCTGCCTCCTGCACGCCCCCCAGTGGGGATCGAGCTCACAACCTGGGCCTGCGCCCTGATCGGGAATCGAACCTGAGACCCCCCTCAGTCCGCAGGCCGACGCTCTACCCACTGAGCCAGACCGGCCGGGGCTAGAAACTGAGGTTCTGTCCTTTGCAGCCGGGAACCCTGTGTCTTCAGCAGCGACGAGGAGGTCAGGCAGAGAAAACGAGTGTCACTGCTGCCCTCTAGCGTCCACCCCGGGTATTGCTATCCCTGCGGTAGGGGCTGCACCTAAGATCTGTTTCTTGTTTTATGGCGCCACCTGCTGGCCAAGCTGCAGAACATCCTTTTCACCGAAATCTTCCCTCCTCTTTGCCAAAGATCACGTTCCTACTGTGTTTCCAAAGCGTACCTTTTATTGCACCAAAAGCGCAAAGCTTTGTGCGCCCCCCCTTTTTTGGCCCCAAATTACTCCCGTCTTCAAGTGCTTTTGCCTTTTCTCGTTAATTCTTTAGGCGCAGCGGTTCTCAACCTGTGGGTCGCGACCCCTTTGGCGGTCGAACGACCCTTTCACAGGGGCCGCCTAAGACCATCCTGCATATCAGATATTTACATGACGATGCATAACAGTAGCAGCATTACAGTTATGAAGTAGCAACGAAAATAATGTTATGGTTGGGTCACAACGTGAGGAACTGTATTGAAAGGGCCAGAAGGCTGAGAACCGCTGCTTTAGGGGAATACTGTCAGGATCACTGATCTTGCCTCCAATTACTCAAACTTCTGAGCATAAAAATCACGTGGCCTCTCTCATTAAAAGTCTTTGCTCTCGTCCCAAACCTACTGAAGCGGCCTGATCTGGGAACCTGTGCTGTTCAGAGGGCCCCCGTGGATTTTTTTTTTTTTTTACAATCAAGCTATTATGGGAAACAATGAGATCTGGCCTGCTCCCTTAACCCCCCCCTCCCCCCCACATACAAGGACTTGGGGAGCTGGCTTTCGGGAGCCTCCCCGCCACCTCCATCACACATACTCTCTCAAATATGGATAAAAACCAATATGTTTGCGATACACGTGCAGCTTGAAAACAAGTCCCCAGAGGTCACCATGTTGCCACTACCCCCTACACTTGGTTATAAAGAATCTATTGAATGATCACAGGACTTAGCTACTCACATCACTAGTTACCGTCAGCCCCACTTCCAAGCTGACAGCTAATTCTGTTCCATTTTCCAATGTGTGCAATAGTTCTGGGTGGCTTTTGCCCAATGAGGCAGCAAACCCCTGTGGCGGTCACCCGGGCCTGTAGCCCAGTGACCCCTGTCAACCTGGCCCCTGGACCACGTGCACGAGTATCACGTGGAACTTATTAGAGATGCAGGTTAGGGAACCTGCGGAGCCGGGATTTCCGGGGCCGGGAGGAGCCATCTCTGGGTTCACGGGCCCTCGGGGCTGTGGTGGCGGGACCCCCGCCCCGCACCTTGTGGCGCACGCACCCAGCACACAGTCGGTCGACTTGGAAAATTAAGTCTGTTAGGCACGCAGCCGCCTGCCGTCCTGGCCTTGCCATGCCCTGGTGTCTGGGGGAGGTTGGGGCGAGGAGTGCAACATCCCAATTACATTTCCCTGGTCGAGGGAGGAGCTAACTTCTAGATGTCAGGGCCACCATTGCACCGCTGGGCGCTCAGGGCGCACCGGTCACAACTCGGAGTTTGTTAAGGTTCCTGTTCCCCGCGCTGGGAGGGCACCAAGCCCCCCGCCTCCGTCCCCCTTCCGCAAGCCAATCCCTCGAACTGTTCTGCTCCAGGGAGCACGTGGGGGCCTGGGCGGGGCTTGTGTGGGCGTGGTCAGATGGCCCCGCCCCCTGGTAAACCGCCATCCTCGCGGCAGCCAATCAGGGCGCAGCGAGGGCGCCTGGCCTCGCCGTTGGCCACGTCACGTGCTGCGCACTTTGCCCTCGAAGCCCGTGT
>NW_005372020.1:40278-41458 GCF_000412655.1 Myotis brandtii | reverse complement strand
AGCCAGCCGAGGCCCCAGCAGCCCCTGTCGGACGCGGACCTGGTCGGCCGTGGGCGGCAGAGAGGACCAGTGGGAGCAACAGCCAAGTCACAAGGTGAAGAGGCCGCCCGGTGACGGAGAGCGCAGAGCGCGTGCGCGCGTGTGTGTGTGTGTGTGTGTGTGTGTGTGTGTGTCTGAGTGTGTGTGTGAGTGTGTGAGTGTGAGCGCGTGTGAGTGTGAGCGCGTGTGTGTGTGAGTGTGTGTGTGTGTCTGAGCGCGTGTGAGTGTGAGCGCGCGTGTGTGTGTCTGAGCGCGCGCGCGTGTGTGAGTGTGTGTGCGTGTCTGAGCACGTGTGTGAGTGTGAGCGCGTGTGTGTGCGTGTGTGTGTGAGTGTGAGCGTGTGTGTGTGCGTGTGTGTGTCTGAGCGCGCGCGTGTGTGTGCGTGTGTGTGTGTCTGAGCACGTGTGTGTGTGCGCGTGTGTGTGTCTGAGCGCGCGTGTGTGTGCGTGTGTGTGAGTGTGTGTGTGTGCGTGTGTGTGGGTGTGTGTGGGTGTGTGTGGGTGTGAGTGTGGGTGTGGGTGTGAGTGGAGTAAGACGTGGGCCAGCAGCCGGTGCACAGACCCCAAATGAAGGGCCACATGGGTCCTGTGAGTCCCAGGGGGTGTCCTCTCCCCCAGCCGTGAGCCTGCTGCCGGGGCCGCGTCCCTCCTCCCTGAGCCGCACTGCACGGGGGTGACGTGCGCCTGCGTCTCACGCCCGTTAGAGCAGCCTTGGTGATGCCGGGCGGGGCCGGGGTAGCTTTGGACACAGGACGACAAAGCCGCGGTCCCTCGCGTGGCGTTGGTCCTCGGACGCGGAGTGAGGTCCAGGCTGGGGTAGCCGTGCCCGGGCACCGGCTCGGGTTGCAGACTGCGCAGCTGCAGACGGGTTTGCACGGAGAAGCACCCGGGCAGGGACCCGTGTTCCTGACGACGCCCCCCGGGCCCTGTTGTCCGGCTCCCGCGTGTTGCGGGGGGTACAGTGTCCTCTCTCCTCTAAGAGCTCCAGATCTCCGCTGGATTCCAGGAGCTCTCCTTAGCGGAGCGAGGAGGTCGCCGCCGAGATTTCCACGACCTCGGTGTGAACACCAGGCAGAACCTGGACCACGTGAAAGAGTCCAAGACCGGTGGGTGCCCCACGCTCCATGGGGGGCGGGGGCACC
>NW_005372020.1:39504-39862 GCF_000412655.1 Myotis brandtii | reverse complement strand
CGGAAAGGCAGGCTCCCCAACCCACCGTCACTGAGTGGCTCCTTCCAAGTCCTGGCCCCTGAGGGTTTGCATGTCATTCCTGCCAGCCGCCTAATGCCGGGTGTGCGGGGCTCTCCCTGCCCCTCCCTGCCCCCTCCCTGCCCCCTGCAGGGGCTTTGGTGGAGGTCACAGTTGTCCCGGCTGCTCGCCTGCTCGCTGGGATGGGAGCGGTCAGCCTGCCTTAAACCTCTGCCCGGCTCTGGTGGGCCCGTGGGAATGAGTCTGAGGAGGGTTTACTCCTGAAGGAGCCTGTGGGATGAGAGACGGGATAGGGGTCCCCAATGGGGGCCTCTCCCTCCCCCTGCTCCCAGGGCCCGGC
>NW_005372020.1:38571-38867 GCF_000412655.1 Myotis brandtii | reverse complement strand
TGGCCCCGGCTCCACCGCATGGGCTCAGGCAGGACGTCCCGCTGCACCGGCCCCTCTGGGCTGACTCTCAGACACGCTTTGAACTTGGGTTCCAAACACCCCGCTCTCAGCTTGCGGGGCTGTGCCTGCTCCCTGGGGCGGGGGCGCTCTCCTCCCCATGCTCACGCCTCTGCTCTGACCTTTCACCTCCCAGGCTTTTGAAGATCATGAATTTGCAGCAGATTGGACGGAATTATTACAACCCAAGTGACCCGATCGACATTCCAAACCACAGGTGTGTGTGAGGCCGGCCGCTC
>NW_005372020.1:37247-38306 GCF_000412655.1 Myotis brandtii | reverse complement strand
TCTGCCCCCCAGCCTGGGCCGTGGCCTCGGGGCTCAGCGCCTCAGGTGGCGCCCAGGGCTGGGTGCGATAACGAGAACCCACGACGCTTTCGGTGAGACCGGCCGCTTCCAGTCTCAGGCAGGACACGGACACTTGAATAAAGTTAGTTACTGACTTTCAGCTAAACATTGTGAGCCTCTCAGGGACAGGTCTTTACGTGGAGCCTGTAAAACACGGGGGGGGGGGTAAGCGGGGTGCCCTCAGGCGGGCGGGCAGGTGCCCACAGACAGGTGTGCCCGCAGGTTGGTGATCTGGCCCGGCTTCACGACCTCCATCCTGCAGTACGAGAACAACATCATGCTGTGCACGGACGTCAGCCACAAGGTGCTGCGCAGCGAGACGGTGCTGGACTTCATGTTCAGCCTCTACCAGCAGACGGAGGAGCACCGCTTCCAGGAGCAGGTCTCCAAGGAGCTGGTCGGCCTCATCGTGCTCACCAAGTGAGGCCCCCACCGGGACCGCAGGCCCCTTAGGGGGTCCCGCCCGCTAGAACCACAGGCCCGTTAGGGGGTCCCGCCCGCTGGGCCCACAGCCTCCCTCCCTCCCTCCGAGCAGCCCCGAGAAGGGCAGGCGCCGGCTTTAGTTTTACTTCCCGACGGGTCCAGTCCCTCCCCGCCCAGCCTGGTCCAGGACACTTGTTCCTTTTCCTTTCGTGACGCACGTGGGCTGCGGCTGCAGCGTCGACTCCCCATCTCGGCCCAGTAAACGCACTCGCCCGGCAGGTACAACAACAAGACCTACCGTGTGGACGACATCGACTGGGACCAGAACCCCAGCAGCACCTTCCGGAAGGCGGACGGCTCGGAGGTCAGCTTCCTGGAGTACTACCGCAAGGTACGCCGCTCACCCGCCCACCCACCGCCAGGCTGCGCTGGCTCCTCCCGCACACTGACCCCCTTCCCCCCACAGCAATACAACCAGGAGATCACCGACCTGAAGCAGCCGGTGCTGGTCAGCCAGCCCAAGAGGAGGCGGGGCCCGGGCGGCGTGCTCCCCGGCCCGGCCATGCTCATCCCCGA
>NW_005372020.1:36529-36761 GCF_000412655.1 Myotis brandtii | reverse complement strand
TGTGGCCCTGGCCCTGCAGCTCTTCTGTTGGGAACAGGAAATAAGACAGCAGGTGGGCGCGGGCAGCGCTGCTCTCCCTGTGACACACCGCGGGCTGGTTTCCTTGAGGAGGAGTCTGGGCCTTGGGTTTTAAGTCGGGTCTGGTGGCGGAGCGAGCGCGGACGGACGGGACGGGGACAGGGACAGGGACAGGGACGGGGAGCGCGGACACGGGGGCTCGGTGTCTCTGCGT
>NW_005372020.1:34613-35646 GCF_000412655.1 Myotis brandtii | reverse complement strand
CCCGAGCTTGCTGGGAGACCGGAGAGGCAGCGGGAGCCTGTCTTGCAGCCGCCCCGCCCTCCCCGGGAGGAGCAGCTGGGCACGCACTCAGGCGCCTGCACTCTCTCCCAGTTCGAGTACAACCCGCAGTTCGCTGACTGGTCCAAGGAGACGAGGGGCGCACCGCTCATCAGCGTGAAGCCGCTGGACAACTGGCTGCTGATCTACACGCGCAGGAACTACGAGGCGGCCAACTCGCTGGTCCAGAACCTGTTCAAGGTCACCCCGGCCATGGGCATCCAGATGAAGAAGGCGGTCATGTGAGCCCCGCCCCCCCCCAGGCGGGCAAGGGCACCAGAGGGAGGGACTCGGGAGGAAGGTGTCAGAAGCAGGAGTCCCCGGCCGGCGTGGCTCAGTAGTTAGAGTGTCAGCCGTGTGCACACGGGGCCAGTTGGAGCACGTGTGGGAGGCAGCCAATCGATGTCTCTCCCTCTCCCTCCCTCCCCCCTCTCTAAAAATAAATACATTAAAATTTAAAAAAACAAGGAAGCTACCCTGGGGTGAGGATTAACAAAAAACACATCACATCAATGACGTAAAGGCCGATACAGGCCCACAGCCCGTGTGCGGACACGTGTGAGGCTGAGGCAGGGTGTGTGTGGGGGGGGTGCACTCCCCTCGCAGCGTCCGGGCGCTGGGACCTGGGGGCTCCCGGGTTGCGCGTCCGTCCGTCCGTCCTCAGCTCATCCGCATCCCCTTCAGGATCGAGGTGGACGACAGGACGGAGGCCTACCTGCGGGTCCTGCAGCAGAAGGTCACCTCCGACACCCAGATAGTGAGTCGCCCGCCCAGAGCCGCGTCCTGAAACCGCTGGCTAAGGGGCATCTGGAAATGTTAGGCCTGAGTTCACTCTCCAAGGTTCTAATCAGGTTCCCAAACCGCCCCACAGCGTCCGCCCTTGAGAAGGGGGCTGAGCAGGGGACAAGCCCGGAAGGCGGGGCAGGGCTGCCACGTCCCTGTTTCCTGGCGTCCGGGGGGCGGGGGTCCTCGGAAC
>NW_005372020.1:34073-34559 GCF_000412655.1 Myotis brandtii | reverse complement strand
CCCTCTGCGCTCCACCCGCTGGGAGCTGCCCTGACGGCTGCCCGACTCCCTGGCTGAGGCCCTGGCCGTCCGTCCCCAGGTGGTCTGCCTGCTGTCGAGTAACCGGAAGGACAAGTACGACGCCATCAAGAAGTACCTGTGCACCGACTGCCCGACGCCCAGCCAGTGCGTGGTGGCCCGGACGCTGGGCAAGCAGCAGACGGTGATGGCCATCGCCACCAAGATCGCCCTGCAGATGAACTGCAAGATGGGGGGCGAGCTGTGGAGGGTGGACATGCCCGTGAGTGTCCCCCGGGGCGGGCTGTCCCCCCCTCCTGGGCCCGCGTCTGACGGCGGTCTCCCTGCAGCTGAAGCTGGTGATGATCGTGGGCATCGACTGCTACCACGACACCACGGCCGGGCGGCGCTCCATCGCCGGCTTCGTGGCCAGCATCAACGAGGGCATGACCCGGTGAGTCCGCCAGGGGGCTGGGAGGAAGAGGAAGC
>NW_005372020.1:33347-33629 GCF_000412655.1 Myotis brandtii | reverse complement strand
ACCTGGGGCTGGTGCAGCCTGAAGCCCTGAGCCCGGCAGACACTGCCCCTGCTGCTGGCAGAGGGCAGCCCCGAGGCCGTGGGGGGGGGGCAGTGACTTCCTGCTGTCCCTGTGGGATGGAGCGTGGGCGGAGCTCAGGCCTGGTGTCCGAGAGGCTGAGGGCCTGTCGTGGGGGACCTCCCCCCCCACAGGTGGCACCTGCATCGGCCTCGGTGCCGGGCAGCAGCCCCTGAAGTTGGGCTGGGAGGCCCCAGGCAGCTTCCCCTTCTCAGCCTTCCCTTC
>NW_005372020.1:29012-31566 GCF_000412655.1 Myotis brandtii | reverse complement strand
CGCGTGCCCGCGCCCTGCCAGTACGCGCACAAGCTGGCCTTCCTCGTGGGCCAGAGCATCCACCGCGAGCCCAACCTGTCGCTGTCCAACCGCCTGTACTACCTCTAGCCGAGCGGCTCTCCCAGCGCCAGCAAGGGCTCCGCCTCACCGTCAGCCTCTCGTCCGGTGGGACTTGGGAGGGGCCGGGGCGTCCGACATCACTACCAACCGAGATATTTTATAGGTAAAAATTAGTGTTTTTTAGTTCTCACCCAAGGACACGTTTTTATTGATTTTTTTTTTTCTAGAGAGAAGGGGGGGGGGAGAGAGAGAGAGAGAGACATCAATTGGTTGCCTCCTGCACACGCCCCTACCAGGGATCGAACCCGCAACTTTTTGGTGCACAGGACAAGGGGACAAGGCTCAGCCAACTGAGCCACCAGCAGGGCTGAGAGTCTAGATGTAAGTTGTTGGCCTCTCAGATGCATTGGGAGGGTTTCTGTTTGTTTTGAGAGAAATGTGGTTACAGTACTTTGTGTTATAAACAGACCCTTAAACCATTGGAAGTGCTTTCATGAGTGAGGAAGCCATACTTGAACTTGGGTGGACCTTGTATCTGAAATGTTGGGAAGGGACGGAGGGGAGGCGTGAGGCGGGCAGCCCGGTCAGGCGGCAGGCAGGCTGGCTGGGGCCTCTTCTCTCCTGATGGAAGTGCCAGCAGCAGCCCCAGCCAGGCCCAGGCAGGGGAGGTTGCTTTCCAGGGGGCTGTGTGCTGTGGGTTCAAAAAAGAGAGGGAGCCCTGGACAGTGTGGCTCAGTGGATAGAGCGTCAGCCTGCAGACTGAAGGGTCACGGTTCAATTCCCAGTCAGGGCGCATGCCCAGGTTGTGGGCTCGATCCCCAGTGTAGGGCGTGCAGGAGGCAGCCGACCCATGATTCTCTCTCATCACTGATGCTTTTTTTTTCTATCTCTCTCCCTCCCTCCCTCTCTCTCCCTTCCTTCCTCTCCCTTCCTCTCTGAAATCAATAAACAAACAAAACAAAACAAAAATTTAAAAACTTTAAAAGTTAAAAAAAAGATAGTTGAAACATTTTCAGTTTCTGTCCAGAGAAGCGTTTGCGGGTCGTTAGCAGGAGAGGCCGTAGCCCATGTCCGTGTCGCTGTGTGTGTTACTTTGCAGCCGGCATCGTTCTGTCTGTTATAAATTAAAGTGGCCGTCACCTGGTCTGCGGGTCGGTGTCGTTCTGTTCTCACTGAAGTCACAGCACTGGGTGCGCTTTTCAATCTGCTGGAGGGTCCACTCGGGGCCCCACACGGAGGCCACGCTTTGGGTTTAAGTCGACTTGACTGAGGGACGATTCACGCGAGGGGTAGTGCGAGGCGTGTGGACACGCTTACACGCTCCCGTCTCACACCAGGAAGACGCGGGGTCCCGTTACAGCCCCCGGGCAACACTGTCGTTTCCAGGACACAGTCGTGCACACGCCATTAAATTATCCCGGAGTCGTCTGTTTTTGGTGGTAAATCACACATTTTTATTTTAAAAAAAAATAGATTTCAGAGAGGAAGGGAGAGGGGAGAGAGAATCATTGATCGGCTTCCTGCACACCCCCTACTGGGGATCAAGCCCGCAACCGGGGCACGTGCCCTTGACCAGAATCAAACCCGGGACCCTTTGGTCCTCAGGCCGACGCTCTCTCCACTGAGCAACACCGGCCAGGGCCCCACACACTTTTACTGGGTCACGTGTGCACTCTGCCTGCTGGCTGGGAGGAGGCGCGGATGTTGTCTCCCACGTTTGCCGAGTGTCCCCGGCGTGTGGGCCCGAGCGTGGCCTGCGCGTGGGACACGTGGGGCTCTTCTGGGAAACACATTCCAGGAGAGAGAGGGGAGTGAGCCCCTGCACACAGTCCTGGTGCTGCTGCGGCCCCGCCCCAAAGCACACAGGAGGCGGGAGGCGGGCATCGTGGAAAATGACAGTTTATTCTAGAAAAGATCCGACACTGACCGCACACGACACCCACACGCCACTCCCGATGCGCTCGCACACGCAGTCCGTGACCACGGAACACGCTCACAACCTCCCACAGATTACAAAAGAAAGGCGGTCTGAACGCGTGTATAAAGAGTAAAAACAGTTACAAGTGGACGAGGGTACAAAAGAGCAGCCAGCGGAGGCACCGCCGGCAATGGGCCAGTCTGTGCTCAATGCCAAGGGAGGGTTGTGTGGGTCACGTGGAGCAGATTGACCTGGGGCTGGGCCGTGGCCTGTGTGTGCCGTGGGCTGTGTGCGCCGTGGCCTGTGCGTGCCGTGGCCGCGTGTGTGCTGCTGTCTGTCTGGCACGAGAGGAACAGACCCACCGAGTGACACTGAGGGTGCCGGGCCTGCTCCGAGGTGTGCGTGAGGACACGTGTGGTGTGGTGTGGCCTGGGCGTGGCCGCAAGCCTGCCCGTGTGGGGAGAGCACGAGGCGCACACACAGGAGCACAGCGAGTTTATTGGACGGTACAAACCATTGTGCAGAGTAAGGCAGAACATGGAGGCGCTTGGGGCTCGGACCAGAGTGGTAGGGATG
>NW_005372020.1:27149-28902 GCF_000412655.1 Myotis brandtii | reverse complement strand
GGCGGTGGTCCCGGTCACTTGACGGCGCCCAGCTTCTGCAGCAGCCTCTTGCCTTTGAAAAGCAGCCCCTTTTTCTTCCTCGAGGACACGCCCCTGCCTCTCCCGGGACCACCTGTACCCACAGACGGCGCAGGAGACCCCGCGTGGAGACGGGCTGTGGGGGACGGCGCTCTCCTGGCCGGGCCTGCCCCCTCGGGAGGCACCTGGTAGGTACAGTGACAGTTTACTGAGTGTGTCAGCGCCGCCCGCCAGCCCGGCCCACCCGCCCGCGAAGGAAGGAGGGATGGTGGGTGTTTTCTTCTTTCAAGTGGGGGCGCCAGGAGCAGCCCGCCCAGCGCCTCGGGGACACGGGCGGGGTGCCCCTCACGCGGGCAGGACGGGGCTGGGGGTCACTTCCTGGTACATGAAGACCCGATCGAGGGGTGGGGGCTGTAACCCTGGTGAGTGCTCATCTCAAAGCGGATGCACTCAGCGTGAGTCTTGTCTTTGAAAGCGACGGCCCCTGGTCGGCCGAGCGCCCGGGGTAGGAAGGTTGGGGATGGCACACCGGTTGAAAGAAAAACAAAACTAAAGTGAACCTTAATTGCAATCAAAGAAAGCTTCCCGGCCTCCGTGGGCAAGGCCTCCGTGGGCGCTGCGCGGCCTGCACGGCACTGGGGTCTCGGTGGGATCTTGTCCGTCGTGAGCACACGGTCAAGTGCTGAGCTCACGGGCACTGTGGCCCCGCCTGACGGGACCTGGCCATCCCCCAATCCTGACCTCTGACCTCTGACCTCTGACCTCCGGGGAGCGTGCAGGATTCAGCAGCCACGGCCAGCCACGGGGCTTCAGCTTGCTTGGATTTAGAATCAAGGTCTAACTCTAATGGAAACTCGGCAAGCACCCACGGTCACTGAAGATACCGCGGCCCCGTCTGGGCGGCCATCTCGGAGCCGCGTGTCTCGGGAGCGGGTATTGCATTGGCAGCCACCCGGCGCCTCTCCCCCGCACCAGACGGAGGTGGGGACTGGAGGAGACGCCATGCGGGCAGTGGAACGCGACTCCGGGCCGGCCTGCCCACTGCCCAGCTGCCTGAGCTCCAGCCGCACTTTTACAAGGAAATCTTCCAGGCCCTGGCCGGTGTGGCTCAGTGGATAGAGCACCAGCCTGGGGACTGGAGTCCCGGGTTCGATTTCCAGGCAGGGCAGATGCCTGGGTTGTGGGCTCGATCCCCAGTAGGGGGTGTGCAGGAGGCAGCCGAGCCATGATTCTCATCATTGATGTTTCTCTCCCTTTTCCCTTCCTCTCTGAAGTCAATAAAAATATGTATTTTTAAACATTTATATAAGGAACCTCCCGTAAACACGTTGGCGAGGTTGTGCTTTTTCCGAGAGCGGCTGACAATGCAACACGCAGCCGCGGGGGAGACACGGGCTCGCGGGAAACATGCCCCCTAACCGAGGCCAGTGGTCGTCCGGGGACATATTTCCTTCTCGGCCCCGTGACCCCGGCGTCCACCGCGGAGCCCGCTGGGCGGCTCGGGGCATCTAGGTATCTTCAGCTGCTCACTTACGTGAAGGCTACTTTGCCTGATTAAGGTGTGAAATGCACACTCTTCTTCTGTTCCCAAGCAGATGAGCGAAGGAATAAGAATAGATGATATAAAAACAGAACGAGAACCCGCAGCGATGACGCAAAACAAAATGAGGCGCGACACGTGGGTGTCCTCCGTCCCTCCGGGAGCCGCGGGCGTCTGCTCTCTGGGGGGGACCGC
>NW_005372020.1:25186-26389 GCF_000412655.1 Myotis brandtii | reverse complement strand
TCATCATTGATGTTTCTCTCTCTCTCTCCCACTTCCTCTCTCTAAATACATATATATATATTACATAAATAAATAAAGGAGCAGCCTTAGGGCAGGGAGGGCCTCCTCCTGGTCTGGGGCAGCCGCCGTGGGAACCCGCCGGGGCCCAGCCCGTCCACCCCTGGTTCCCTCCCCAGGGAGCGAGCGGACAGCACAGGTCGACGCGCCCGCCAACTGTGCGTCTCGCTGCTTCACTCACGTAGTAGAACCCGTCCTCGTCGATGTCCCCGAGGACGGAGATGATGTCCCCGGTGCAGAAGGTGAGCTCGGCCTGGGGGGGAGGGCGCAGTGAGCGGCGGGACCCGCGCAAAGTCGTTTTCTCAAAGAACCTCTTCGCGATTTCTTTCATTGTCTCATTTTCCTACGATTTGGGTACTAACCTACTCCTTCAGGCCAAGGAGGAAGAAAGACAGAGAGCCGACAGGGCCCCTGTGCTGGGCCTCTTAGAAAGAGCGGCCACGGCAACGCAGGCCACCCCCAGGGAAGCACTGGGCTCCCAGATTCCGGCCAGAATTCAGCGCCGGCCACGGCCTCACACCCGCCAGGTCCTTAACGTTAGCACCTGGGCGTTGGGGCACTGCTCCCCGCAGCCCGCAGCGCCTGGGCCTTTACGTAAATGCTCTCCCGCTGCGTCTGACTGTCCTCAATTATTAATGAAACGTCTATTTCCTCAACCATGGAGTGGGGGGCTTTCCACCACCCACGCCCTCTGGTCTTGTCTTCTAGCTTGTAGCCCGCCCTTTCCTCCACTCCCACACCAACATCCTCAACTCTCACCCTCACTAACCATCACGACGCACCCACCTGGCCAGCTGGCCTGGCTCAGGGGTTGAGCATCAACCTAGGAACCAGGAGGGCACGGTTCAATTCCCGGTCAGGGCACAGGCCCGGGCTGCGGGCTCGAGCCCCAGTGTGGGGTGTGCAGGAGGCAGCCGATCCATGATTCTCTCTCGTCATTGATGTTTCTCTCTCTCCCTCTCCCTTCTTCTCTGAAATCGATAAAAATATGTTTAAACAAACAAACAAACATGAAAATGGGGCGAGGCCGCCAGGCATCGTAAGTCAAACCTGCTCAGGGCTCTGCGCACGGGGCCCTCACACTGGTCCCTCGTCAGCAGTGACGGCCGTGCAGGCCCTGGGCACAGAGCTCCAGCCGCTCCCCGC
>NW_005372020.1:23455-25057 GCF_000412655.1 Myotis brandtii | reverse complement strand
GCGAGCTCTCTCTGGGGTCGTAGTCGTACAAGGCCACCATCCTGCGCGTGGACACCGCCTGCTGCCGGCCACCTCGCCTGCTCCTCTCTGCTGACCGGGAGAAGGAAGCCATCATGATCCTGCTTAAGAGTGGGCCGTCCTGGTCACCACGGTAACAGGCCGGACCACCCCCACCAGGCCCAGGCTCACAGCCCCGGACAGCGGCGGCCTTGGGCCAGTCGCCCGGCTTCCTAGGTTTTGTTTTAACTTAGAACAAGCGAGCACCTTTGTGAAACCTGGGCTGTTTCCTCAAAACCAAACACATGCAGCCCAGGCAGCGGGGCTCAGGGCTTGAGCGTCGGCCTATGACCCGGGAACTCTCATCATTGGTGTTTCTGTGTCTCTCTCTCCCTCTCCCTTCCTCTCTGACATTCATAGAAATATATTTAAAGCGCACGCACACGCGCAAGTGCACACACATGCGCACACACGGGCACACTCACACACATACAAGCGTGCGCACACACAGGCGCACACGCACGCACACATGCACACACATGCGCGCACACACACACACTCACACAGGCACACACATACAAGCGTGCGCACACACACATGCACACACACAGGCGCGCGCGCACACACACGCACACGCGCACACACACGCACACGCGCACACGCACGCACTGCAGAGGGAACGACAATGCTCCCAGGGAGGCGGACCGTGGCCCTGAGGAAGGACTGGGTCCCGGGCGGCTCACCCGTCCTCTCCACCGGCGTGCTGAGCGGCAGGAAGCCCTGTCGCAGGAGCTGCTCCATCATCTCCTCGTCCTCGGCCTGGATCTCGGACACCATGTTGCAGGGGATGAGGCCGGACCGGGCGCACGTCTCCCCGCGGTAGAAGCCGTCCGCGTCCTTGTCTCCGTAGACCTGGGGCCGCGGGAAGAAGCCGAGGCCTTGTGAGTGGCTGGCTCAGAGTTACGTCACCCGCCTACAGTGAGGTGATTGGCTGGTGCAGAGTTACATCATCGCCTACAGTGCGGTGATTGGTTGGCTCAGAGTTACGTCACCGCCTACAGTGAGGTGATTGGCTGGTGTAGAGTTACGTCACCGCCTACAGTGAGGTGATTGGCTGGTGCAGAGTTACGTCACCGCCTACAGTGAGGTGATTGGCTGGTGCAGAGTTACGTCACTGCCTACAGTGAGGTGATTGGCTGGTGCAGAGTTACGTCACCGCCTACAGTGAGGTGATTGGCTGGTGCAGAGTTACATCACCGCCTACAGTGCGGTGATTGGCTGGTGCAGCGTTACATCACCGCCTACAGTGAGGTGATTGGCTGGTGCAGAGTTACGTCACCCGCCTACAATGAGGTGATTGGCTGGTGCAGTTACGTCACCCGCCTACAGTGAGGTGATTGGCTGGTGCAGAGTTACATCACCGCCTACAGTGCGGTGATTGGCTGGCTCGGAGTTAAGTCACCGCCTACAGTGCGGTGATTGGCTGGCTCAGAAGGCCTCGGTCACATACAGTAAAACAACGGGTTATACCCTGTGCCTTGGACGATGCCCTGGGGTGGGGGGAGCGCCCGGAGGACCAGTCCGCAGGGCCTGCGAGGGCGGAGT
>NW_005372020.1:21821-22794 GCF_000412655.1 Myotis brandtii | reverse complement strand
TCATCTGGGGGCGGCGGCACAGGAAGAGCTGTCACCCCGTGGCCAGACTGACCGGCTCCTCCGTCTCTAAAGTCACGTTCCCGGCCCACGTGGCTCAGGGGCCGAGCGCGACCTGTGACCCCGGAGGTCATGGTCGGACTCCCGGTCAGGGCACAGCCCGGTGGTGGGCCCCATCCCCGGTGGGGGGCGCGCAGGAGGCAGCCGATCTCTCATCATTGATGTTTCTCTCTCTCTCCCTTCCTCTCTGGGATCAATAAAAATATATTATTAGTTAATTTATTTATTCATTAATTAGCGATCTTTCTAGGGCACTGGGTCAGCCGGACGTTCAGGGATCTTCGTCTGGGAGGGCACAAACCCTGAACAGCGGCCTCGTCCATCTCTTACATGGATTTTGGGGTTTTGTTTTGTCCTGTTTTGTTTTGGGGTTTGTTCACGGTGATTGACAGGCGCTCCTATTTTCTCTCACTTCCTACGTGATCTAAACAGCGCGTCCCCTCGTTGCGCTGGCCACTGAGCACGGCTCGCTTTTGTCTTCGGAAAATGGAACAGGCTCTTCCCGTGCGAGAATCCTTACAAATGGGTCTGGTTTGTCTTGTGCTGATTCTGCCTTCTCTTTGCCACAACTGAGCGTTCTTTGTGTCCAGATGAAAATGCTATTCCCGGTCATTTTTAATTTTTTTTTATTGTTTTTAAATATATATTTTTTATTGACTTCAGAGAGAGGAAGGGAGAGGGAGAGAAGCATCCATGAGGAGGGAGAATCATGGATCGGCTGCCTCCTGCACGTCCCCCACTGGGGATCGAGCCCCCAACCTGGGCCTGTGCACCGACCGGAGTCGAACCGCCCAATCAGGTTTTTAGATGTTTAGGCTGAGGGCTAAGCCGCCACGCGCCCTGTGGTTGGAAGGACAAAGGGTCAAGCAGGCCCACTCACCGATGGCCGGGGCCGCTGGCCGGGGCCTGTGCGGGC
>NW_005372020.1:20009-21400 GCF_000412655.1 Myotis brandtii | reverse complement strand
TGGGGGGGCCGTGGTGGGGGGGGCCCGGGAGGTGGATGGAAAGAATTCTGGGGGGAGGGGACATCTTTGTGTTGCTGCTCCTGCTCCTGCTGCAGAAGCCAGATACATATCTATGTTTTAATATGTCTTTATTGATTTCGGAGAGGAAGGGAGAGGGAGAGAGAGAGAGGGAAATATCAATGGAGAGAGAGAGTCATGGACCGGCTGCCTCCTGCACGCCCCACACTGGGGATCGAGCCTGCAACCCGGGCCTGTGCCCTGAGCGGGAACCGAACCCTGACCTCCTGGTTCACAGGTCGACGCTCAAGCCCTGAGCCACGCCGGCCGGGCGCGAAGGCTGATGTTTTGCCCCAAGGTGAGAACGGCTTCAATACGACTGACTCACTGGACTCATCGCCCTGCGGCCCCTTCGACCAGGTACAGCCCTGACCGTTAGGGTCGCCTCCAGGGATCGCAAACGGGGGACGCCGCTGCACGGCCACATGTCCCGCCGGGAGGAAGCTGTCCGGGCGGCTACAGAAACCTCACGGCACCGCCCTGGCCCTGCTCTGAAGACGGGGTCACCCCCGGGGCTGCCCTGCCTGGATATGCGCCCCTGACACGCACCCCAGGTTAGCTCTGCGTCCGAGGGCCCGGGCAGAGCCTCCGGCCCCCGGGGAGGTGACCCGAGTGGGTAAGTTCCGGGGCCCAGGGAAGGAGCAGGGATGAGAGGGGTGGCCTGGGCCGGACACAGGTGGGTCCGGTGAAGTGTGGGGCATGGGGCAGAGCCCCCCAGTGGACAGATCGCCCACTGCACCGGCCCGGAGCCTGAGCCTGGCCCATCTGTGCTCTCCTGCGTGTTCACTGGCAAGTCGGGCGTGACAGGAGCAAATGCTGGGAAAAGGGACCAACTCGGGGAGGAGTGACGCTCCTGACAACCACTCACACGCCTGGAGGACTAGGCGGGGGGGGGGGGGGGGGGTGTCTAGAGCTGATGATGGAAAATTCATTCTGAAAACCGGGTGCAGGGGAATTAAACGCCTTTGGAACCATAGGCACCAGTGGGTCTCTCTGTTCTTTTCCCTTTTCCGGTGACGGATGAAGGCATCAAACAACCAGGCCTACGATTGGGAAGCGATGAGGAGCAGGATCCGAAGCCGCATGGACATTAGGGCATCAGCCGGGTCCGGAGGCACCAACAGAAAGAGGGAGGATGGAGGGTGCGGACGGATTGGTCTCCAAACAAAAATCCACAAACCACCCCAAGAAGAAACCCTTCAATCCTATCGGGGGCCACAACCAGTCCCCGTGTTCATTTGGGAAAAGCACGTTGTCAAACGCGTGGGGGACGAGCGTTCAGCTAACCCTTAATTAAAATTTAGATTCAGTTGTCCTTTAACCAAAGCAGCCAG
>NW_005372020.1:17859-18659 GCF_000412655.1 Myotis brandtii | reverse complement strand
CGCTCTCGTTCTCTCCCCAGCACTGAGCTGACCTCCTTCTTTCCTGTCCTCCCGGCTACAAGGCCGCGTGAAGCCGGGACCTGGTCGCTCGGCGCCGCAGCCTTGCTCCCGCCCCTCAGTGTGTGCGAAGGCCCGGGGGTCTCCAGACGCTCCCCAGGGCCTGGACCCTTCCGGCCCGAAGCAGGCTCCCCTGCGGCTCCCCAGCCCCTGCACCGGCCCCCAACCCTGGCTTGGGGTTCCCAGGTCAGACTGAGATAGTCCTGACCCTGGAAATGTGAGGACACTGCGGACAAACTACAGGGACCTGCAGCTGTCAGCCGGTCCACTTCCTGCCACGTGTTTGGCCCACTTCCTGCCACATCATTGGCCCACTTCCTGCCACGTGTTTGGCCCACTTCCTGCCACATCATTGGCCCACTTCCTGCCACGTGCTTGGCCCACTTCCTGCCACGTCCCTGGCCCACTTCCTGCCACGTCCCTGGCCCACTTCCTGCCACATGTTTGGCCCCACTTTCTGCCACGTCCTTGGCCCACTTCCTGCCAGCTATGATGTCCACTCAGCTGTTCCCAAGGGGCTGGGGGCTGTGCTTGCGGCCACAGCGTTTTGTAACGACCTTGCTGCCCCTGGGCCTCCTCCCTGGCGAGAAGGTGGCCCTTCTTCCCTTCCCTCGGCAGATGGGGGTTCCCTCCCAGGAGCTTCCTCCCCGACAAGGAGAAGCACCGTGGACGTAGGAAACGGAGGCCGCTTCCCCTGGTCCAGCTGTGAGCATGGGCGTCCTGGGGAGATGAGGCTGGACCCC
>NW_005372020.1:14981-16203 GCF_000412655.1 Myotis brandtii | reverse complement strand
GCTGGGGCTGGGAAACGGCTCTCCCGGTGCCACCAGCAGCTCCGTGGCGGCTGGGCAAAGGCGTGAGCCACAGGGAGCAGCCCAGGCGGTGGGAGGCTCGGGCACAGGAAATGGAGGGTGGAGGGTGGTGGGAGTGGGTGTCTACAGCCTCTTCCAGGCGTCTCAGATTTAAATAGCAGCCCATGGTCTGAAATACACAGAGCCCGGCCGGCGTGGCTCAGGGGATGAGCGTTGACCTAGGAACCAGGAGGTCAGGGTTCGATTCCCGGTCAGGGCACAGGCCCGGGTTGTGGGCTCCATCCCCAGTGTGGGGCGTGCAGGAGGCAGCCGGTCCATGATTCTCTCTCATCATGGATGTTTCTCTCTCTCTCTCCCTCTCCCCTCCTTTCTGACATCAATGAAAACACATTTTAAATAAGTTAATTAAATTAAACACACACACACACACACACACACACAGCTGGTCTGGGAGGGATCGGGACCCATCTGAGGACACTCCCATCAGACGACGCCTGGCAGAACCTGAGACCAACCGGCCCTGGGGACCTGCTGTGGATGCTGCCCTGGCCGCCCGCACCCTGGTCGGCCGAGTGGCTCCGGGTTAGGAAGGTTGGGGTTGGCACAGTGGTTGAAAGAAAAAACTAAAACGAACCTTCACTGCAATCAAAGAAAGCTTACAGGCCTTCGTGTGCAAGGCCCACGTGTGCAAGGCTCCGTGTGCAAGGCCCACGTGTGCAAAGCCTCTGTATGCAAGGCCTCCGTGTGCAAAGTCCCCGCGTGCAAGGCCCTCGTGTGCAAGGCTCCGTGTGCAAGGCCCACGTGTGCAAAGCCTCTGTGTGCAAGGCCCATGTGTGCAAAGTCCCCGTGTGCAAGGCCCATGTGTGCAAAGTCCCCGTGTGCAAGGCCCATGTGTGCAAAGTCCCCGTGTGCAAGGCCCATGTGTGCAAAGTCCCCGTGTGCAAGGCCCATGTGTGCAAAGTCCCCGTGTGCAAGGCCCATGTGTGCAAAGTCCCCGTGTGCAAGGCCCATGTGTGCAAAGTCCCCGTGTGCAAGGCCCATGTGTGCAAAGTCCCCGTGTGCAAAGTCCCCGCGTGCAAGGCCCACGTGTGCAAAGCTCCGTGACTGGAGGTTATTTCTGAGTCTCCTGTGATGCTGAGCACATAGCAAATGCCCGGCAAACGTCTGCCCAGTTACCGAGAGTGAACCAACCAATGGCGGGTTT
>NW_005372020.1:13287-14307 GCF_000412655.1 Myotis brandtii | reverse complement strand
ACGGTGACGTCTTGGGGGGCAGCCGGGGGACCTGGGGACAGACACAGAGGCACGTGCCGGGCGGGGCTCCCCCGGGAAGGAGGCCGCTCGCTCCAGGGACCAGCCCCGCTATCACGTAAGGAATCGCAGAACGCGGTCGGCCGTGTCGCCACAGCTCCGTGCGGCGACGGGTCACAGGTGGGTCACAGGGAGCCCTGTGTTGTGCCTGAGACTCGTGTGCTGACGTCTGTCAACTCCACTTTAATAAAAATAGACACACATGAGCCCGGCCGGCGCGGCTCAGTGGTGAGCGTCGACCTGCGAACCAGGAGGTCAGGGTTCGATTTCCGGTCGGGGCACAGGCCCGGGCTGCAGGCTCCATCCCCAGTGGGGGGCGTGCAGGAGGCAGCCGGTCCATGACTCTCTCTCTCTCCCTCTCCCTTCCTCTCTGACATCCATACAAATATATTTTAAACAAACTAACATGCATGAGAAAAAGGAGTGGCCGGGCCGGGCGGGGAGAGGGGAGTGTGAGAGCGGATGGAGGAGGGCGCCCCCGGCCGCCCCGGCGGGAACCAGCGCTGGGTCCTCAGGCTGTGATTGGACTGAGCTGCTGGGGGTCCCCAGGCCCCCCGTGACTCAGGCCTGGCCAATGGGCACATGACTGTGCCCTGCCTCACCCCTCCTCCCTCCATGTGTGTGTCTGTGCACGTGTGTGTATGTGTCTGTGCGTGTGTCTGTGCACGTGTGTTCGTGTGTGTGTGCACGTGTGCGCGCGTGTGTGTGTGCACGTGTGTGCACGTGTGTGCGTGTGTGTCTCCCTCACACACCAGCCCCTCTGTGGTCCAGGAGCTCACCTGCTGGGAGCGAGGACAGAGTCATCGCCCGGAGCTCACGGGCCTGACCAGCCCCGGGGAGAGTGACGGGGTCACAGGGACCCGCTCAGACGCCACCCCCTCGGGACCTGGGTCCCACTGCTGACACCCTATCTCTCTCACACACACATGTACATGCACACACATGCACGCATGCACACACACC
>NW_005372020.1:9862-12005 GCF_000412655.1 Myotis brandtii | reverse complement strand
CCAGCCTTGGACCCAGGTCCCACTGCCGACACCCCCACTGCCACCCACTGGGCGTCCCCCACCATCAGCCTGCTCTTCCCATGGCGCCTGCTGCAGCCTGAAGAGGGGGCTCCTGAACGGGCCCTGCCCGAGAAGATGCCAACGGGGGGCCCCCAGTGCTGGGCAGTGACTCAAGAGGGAGGAGGGAGCCTGTGGGGACCAGAGGGTCTCAGCCCCGTGTGGCACATGGTTGCCTGGGAAACCAGGTGAGTAGAGTAACACCCACCGCATGTCGGGGTCAGAGGAGGGACCCCGGGAACCCCGCTCGGCACCGCAGGGGGACTGTCACACGGGAGGCGGTGCGTGGAACAGACCTTCATAGAAGCCGTCCTCGTCCATGTCCCCGTAGACGTAGAGGTATTTCCCCGCCGTGAGCGGCAGCTCAGCCTCTGGGTTCTCATTGGGGCCGTCGAAGGGGTTGTAGCTACGGGAGAAACAGCCGCTGGGAGACGCTCTGAGGGAGGCTGACGGCAGCCCCGGCCTCGCGGACTCTGGGCCACGCCCACCCCCTCTCCGCCGGCCTCGGCACTAACAGATCAGATCCTGGCCGTCGCCAGCTTCCTCCCACAGGCTTGAAACAGAGGGCGAGCCCCGGCCGGTGTGGCTCAGTGGGCAGAGCCTCGGCCTGAGGACCGAAGGGCCCCGGGTTCAATTCCGGTCAAGGGCACGCACCTCGGTTGCAGGCTCCTCCCTGGCCAGGCCCTAGTCGGGGCGCGTGCAGGAGGCAACCCATCAATGTGTGTCTCTCACATCAAAGTTTCTCTCTGTCTCTCCCTCTCTCTTCCCCTCTCTCTAAAAATCAATGGGAAAATATCCTCTGGTGAGGATTTTTTTTTTCAATTGAAGCTTATATAATTTTATTAACCAATATCCCCCCAATAAACCCAATTAAAAAGTCTCTGTCTTTAGAGTACTTGCCATCAAAGATAAATATTTTTTTCTCTCTCTTTATTGATTAAGGCATTATCCCCCCATTGCCCCCCAACCCCCCACTCATGCCCTCACCCCGGTGTCTGTGTCCATTGGTTTGGCTTATATGCAGGCATACAAGTCCTTTGGTTGATCTCTCCCATTTGCCCCACTCTCCCCTACCTTCCCTCTTAGGTTTTGAGAATTTTTTAAAAAATAAAAAATAAATAAAATAAAAAACAGCAGAAAAGTCGCCTCAGTAGGAAAATACCAGGTGTACCGGTTACTAATGCGGGTTTGTTTCCAATAGATGGGGTCACACGTATGCTGATATACATGCGATGGGATATGTGTGCTATTTTGTTCTATTAACAACAAGCTTCAAAACTTCATATGTCAGATTTGCTGAAGGTGTTAACATCACAGATGAGCATGCTTATGGTGAACATGCTCCATCTCAAGATACTTGTGGATGCTGGTTTAAACGCTTTAAAGTGAGGATTTCGGTGTGAAAGACAAAGAACGTCCAGGTCAACCAAAAAAGTTGGAAGACCGACAATGACAAGCATTATTGGGTGAAGATGCGTGTCCAACTCAGAAACAACTCGCACAAAGATTCAACGTTGCTCAGCAAACAATTTCCGACCGTTTACAAGCAATGGGAACCGTTTTAAAGGAAGGAAAATGGGTGCCACATCAACTGAACGAAAGACAAATGGAAAACCGAAAAGTCATCAGTAAAATGTTGCTTCAACGGCACGAAAGAAAGTCTTTTTGGCATCGAATGGTGACTGGCGATGAGAAGTGGGTTTATTTTGAGAATCCCAAACGCACAAAATCACGGGTTGATCCAGGTCAACCATCCACATCGACTGCAAGGCCAAATCGCTTCGGAAAGAAGACACTGCTCTGCGTTTGGTGGGATCGGGAAGGTGTGGAGTATTAGGAGCTTCTAAAACCAGGTGAAACCGTTAATACTGATCGCTACCGACAACAAATAACCGGTTAATGCCTAACCCGAATTTTTAACCGGTATCCAAGTTTTTAACTGGTTAATAGCTAATCTGCATACCGATTAAAAATGCGGTTTTGAAGTGTGTGATGGTGCGTCATCACGAAGCAAAATTACTTTGCCGTGTGTTCTGGCCCATTCTGGCCGTTTTACGATCAAAGCGTGGTTCAAATTGATTATTTG
>NW_005372020.1:7599-8083 GCF_000412655.1 Myotis brandtii | reverse complement strand
CCTCACCTGTAGCGGGCCACACACAGGTGCACCTTCCCTGAGTACCTCTGCTTGGGGGGGTTGGCGTTCCGTTCATTGTCCATCTGGGGGACACAGGACACTCGGTTAGGACGCTGCGGCTTCCCGCTTCCCGCTTCCCGCGGGGGACACACAGGAACCCTCCGGGGGTCCCCGGGCCCTGCAGCCTCATTGGGGGGTCCCCGGGCCCTGCAGCCTCACGTGGGGGGTCCCTGGGAGATGCTGGCGCCCCCGAGGCCATGACGGAGCTGTGTGGGCTCCGGGTCCCGTGGGGGCCTCTGTAAAGCACTCCTGTGCCCGCCAAGCCTGGACGGGGGTGAGGACCTGCCCCACGTGATGTGAGGCACAGGGCGCTCGTTGAGCTGGGCCCTGCGAGGGTCCTTAGAAGACACAGAGAGCCCTGGCTGGTGTGGCCCAGTGGATAGAGCGTCGGCCTGCGGACTGAAGGGTCCCGGGTTCGATTCCG
>NW_005372020.1:6761-7367 GCF_000412655.1 Myotis brandtii | reverse complement strand
AAGAAGAAGAAGAAGAAGAAGAAGAAGAAGAAGAAGAAGACAACGACAAAGATAGACCATGATCGGTTCCCTCTGCTCTCAAGGTTCCGTCCAGGGAGAGACACATGGGCCGCTTGGCTCAGTGCTTAGGATGAGACACCCGGGAGGGCTGCATGGAGGAGGTGGCACGGGGCTCTTTCCTCCCAGGTCCCCACTTCTCTACCATCTCAGAGTCGGCAGAGCACAAGAACTCTGCCCACGAGTTCCCTTATGCCGGCCACAACCATGGGGGGCAGGGGGGCGGGGCCAGCATTGGCACCGGGCCGAGGGGTAGGTGTGAGTGTGAGCGTGAGCATTCGTGGGCACCTCCCCAGCACAGGCTGCGTGCCCGCTGCCTCCCTCCTCCTCACACACCGGCCCCCTCCCCGGGGCAGGACTCACATCGGACTCAAATCTGCATCTTGAGCTTCCGGATCTGGACAGAAAGGGGGGCTTGGCAGGCAGAGGCTCCGGCGAGTCCCCGGGCAGCGGGAGGGGCCGGATGTAGTCCCCGATCACAGCGCGGCTCCCGAAGGGGCCGTCCTGACCTGGCCGCGGACAGGGAGAGGGCGGACAGAGATGGAGTGA
>NW_005372020.1:4770-5191 GCF_000412655.1 Myotis brandtii | reverse complement strand
AGCCCCCTCCTGGGGGACGTGGGACCCACAGGAGCCGCCGCTCAGCGCCCTGAGGGCCGCTCCGGCTCTGTGTGCAGCCGGGCACTTTGGGGTTGAAATTTGGGGCGAGAGGTGGGGACAGCCCGGACGGGGGGGAGAGCTCAGTCGCTCGCCCACAATGCACTTTCCTACGGGGCCCCCTGCCCTGGTCCTGCAGAACCTCAGAGAACACCACGCTCCCAATGGAAGGGATTCCAGCCCGGCCGGCCGGCTCAGTGGCTGAGGGTCGACCTAGGAACCAGGAGGTCAGGCTTCGATTCCCGGTCGGGGCACAGGCCCGGGTTGTGGGCTCCATCCCCAGTGGGGGGCGTGCAGGAGGCAGCGGATCCATGACTCTCCCTCATCATTGATGTTTCTCTCTCTCTCCCTCTCCCTTCCTCTC
>NW_005372020.1:3728-4095 GCF_000412655.1 Myotis brandtii | reverse complement strand
CAGGAGGTCAGGGTTCGATTCCCGCTCAGGGCACAGGCCCGGGTTGTGGGCTCGATCCCCAGTGGGGGGCGTGCGGGAGGCAGCCGGTCCATGATGCTCTCTCATCAGTGATGTTTCTCTCTCCCTCTCCCTTCCTCTCTGAAGTCAATGAAAATATATATATTTTTAAAAGGCACATAAATATCCAAACGGCCCTTGGCAGGAACAAGGCCCCTGTCCGGCCCTGAGGACACAGGTGCACAAGCTCTATCTGCTCGCTCTCGGGTTCTCTCGTGGACAGCCCCGTGGCACCAAGTGGCACGCCTGCGTGGCCTCACAAAGACCCCGGGATCCAGACGTGGCAGAGACCCCCCCACAGCCCCCCCGC
>NW_005372020.1:1388-2931 GCF_000412655.1 Myotis brandtii | reverse complement strand
CACTCGAAGGCCATCAGGACAACACGGGCCGTCCAGGCAACGCGCTGCCGGCGACTGGAAGCAAAGCAGCTACGCTTGCAGCCAGGAGCCCATGCGAATTGCAGCCCAGTGGGCGGCCCTGGCCCGTGTGGCTCAGTGGATAGAGTGCTGGCCCTCGGACGGAAGGGTCCCGGGTTCGATTCCCGGTCAGGGGCACGGACCTCGGCTGCAGGCTCGATCCCCAGCCCCGGCCCCGGTCAGGGCGAGGGCAGGAGGCAGCCCACCGATGTGTCTCTCTCCCATCCATGTTTCTCTGTGTCTCTCCCTCTCTCTTCTACTCTCTCCAAAAATCAGTGGAAAAGTATCCTCGGGTGAGGATTGAAATAAAATTAAAAAATGCACTGGGCACGGCTCTCGGACGGCGGGAGGCCCACCGCCCTTCCCCTCAGGACTCGGCTCCTGGCCGCCTGGGCCTGAGCCTGCGTGGAGGGTCGGGAGCAGCTGCAGCCACTTTGGCACCATTAGGGGGCTTCCCACGGAACCCAAACCTCCCGCCCTGCCAGGGCCATCCTCCTAGCTTCCCGCCCAGGGAGCCCACAGGGGGAGACGCCCGCAGGGGGAGGCGGCCACAGCTGAGACCCCCGCCCTGATGCGGGCTGTGTGGCCGAGGGAAAATTGCTTAACCTCTCTGTGCCTTCACTTCCTCACACACAGGGGTCTCGAGACGCCACCTGTGGTGCAGGCCGCCTGCGCTGGTGAGAGGGGAGGGGTCTGGGGTGTGCACAGCCCTGGTGACGGGACCCCAGGCCCCTGGACAGGACCCCAGGCCCCGGCAAACCTGAGCGACCGTTCCCACGCCCGACCCGGCCTGACTGCCGCCCCTACCTCTAGCAGCTGCACGGCGCCTTCATGCTCCTTCTTCGCTTCAACCTGAGCCTTGTTGGTGATAAAAAGAGACAAGTGAAGGTTTAGGGGGGGATCTAAGAGAACGGGGGGAAGTCCAGGTGAGCTGGGAGTGAGCCCTGGTTTCTGTCCCCCTAACAGCCCCGAACTCCGAGCGTCGCGATCAGCTCTCATTTTTCTCCCCCTCCCCCTCCCCCTCCGGGCAAGATGGGGTGGATCCCGCTGCGTCCGACCCTGTGACACTGGGGGGCACCCCCTGATCTGAGAGCACGGAGGCCGGGGGGGGCGTGAGGGGGCGGCTCTGATTCTGCCCCTGAAACCAATGTGCCTTCGAGGGACAACTGGATGAAGATGTGGTACAGCCCCGGCCGGTGTGGCTCAGTGGATAGAGCATCAGCTTGGGGACTGAAAGGTCCCGGGTTCGATTCCCGGTCAAGGGCACAGGCCCGGGTTGCGGGCTCGAGCCCCAGTAGGGGGCGTGCGGGGGGCGGCCGAGCCATGATTCTCTCTCATCATGGATGTTTCTCTCTCTCTCTCTCCCACTCCCGTCCTCTCTCTAAAAGTCAATAAGGAAAAATAAAAAATAAAATAAAAAATCTCCGTCTGAAGGACATTCTCTCGGGGCCTGGAGGACAGAGACTCTGTCTGCTCCGCCCTCACC
>NW_005372020.1:0-502 GCF_000412655.1 Myotis brandtii | reverse complement strand
CAGTGCCGCCCGCATCCCGGGCGCGGCCCCTCCTTCCGGGGAGGGAGACTGCTCCCTCCTGGACACAAGCCCCGTGGACCACGTCTGTCACTCATTTAAACCCCGCCCACTGGAGTCGCTGCCCCTCCATCTACCCCCGCTGCGGATGGCGCTTTCAGGACGGGAACCGATTGATCCTTCGTCTGTTCTCGCCCCCTCCCTCCGTGAGGACAGAGGTCCCTGCGCGCTCGGTTTCCAGAACAGCCGCTGAGCAGCCACGGTCAACATTTGTGGGATGGATGATGGATGGAGGATGGATGGATGGATGATGGATGAATGGATGATGGATGGATGGTGGATGGGTGGGTGGGTGGATGGATAAATGATGGGAGGATGAATGGATGATGGATGGATGGAGGATGGATGGAGGATGGATGATGGGTGGATGGATGGTGGATGAATGGATGGATGGATAGAGAGAGAGATGATGGATAGATGATGGATGGATGGATGATGGATGGAT
>NW_005372019.1:11125-12899 GCF_000412655.1 Myotis brandtii | reverse complement strand
CCACTCAGGTAAATGCTGAGAATCATACATACTGGGCGTACATTCCTAAACCCCCACTGAATAGACGTGTTTCTTGGTTGGATTCAAAGGTTGGAATTTATGTTAATGACTCAAATTGGTTACCCGGACCTTATGATGATCGAGGCCCATTAAAACCAGAAGAGGAAGGTAGAATCATAGAAAATTATACCACTGGAACGCAGGGAGTGCCAATATGCTTAGGTCAAGGAGACCATTCTTTAACAATACAGGAACAAGCCTAGTTGAGCATTTTGGAAAACACTACTTTTGCAACAAAAAACAGGTGTTTGTTTCTTCTGAGTGTCCATGGGTTTAAAAATGTTAGTTAGGATAACAATAGTACACCTCCATTACTTCCACCATGTCATGTTCCTACATTTACGCACTTGTCCAATTGGGTCCATTGGGAATCCTGTCGAGGAGAGACGGTTCAGGTTTTATCTAATACTTCCTATGGAAGTGTCATTGATTGGAGCCCTTCAGGTTCTGCCTGTTCCAAAGCCAATGGAGCTTATCTACGATGGCATAGAAGAGAGAACAAGTCCATGTCCACACAAGCGAATGCAAGCATCATGTGGCATGGTGGTAGGATTTGCACCCCCAACACCACATCAAGGACATCCTGTTCAATCTGACTTATGGAAATTGGGATCTGCCCTACACTCTTTGTTGTTTTTTGTTTGTTTTTTTGTTTTTTAAAATATATTATATTGATTTTTTACAGAGGAAAAGGGAGAGGGATATAGAGCCAGAAACATCGATGAGACAGATTGATCAGCTGTCTCCTGCATGCCCCCCCCAGTGGGGATGTGCCTGCAACCAAGTTACATGCCCTTGACCGGAAATGAACCTGGGACCCCTGAGTCCACAGGCCAACGCTCTATCCACTGAGACAAACCAGTTTGGCAACCTTACACTCTTTGAAAGCATAGACTGGCTTCTATAAAAAAAACTGTGGAGAAAAAGCAAAATGGCAGCATAGGTAAATACCGGAAATTACTGCCTCCCACAACAAACTCAAAAATACAACTAAAAGACAAAACAGACATCATCCAGAACCACAGGAAGGCTGGCTGAGTGGAAATTCTACAACTAGAAAAAAAGAAAAAGCACACTGAGACTCAGAGGAGGTGCGGAAGTGCAGAGGTACAGAGGCCCATGCGGCAGGGGCTGGCAACTGAGGACGCGGCTGTCTTTTTGAATCCGGAGGGAGTCTCAAGCCCCTGACTGATCTGAACTCCAGTTCTGGGTGAGTCTCTGGGGACCCAGACTCATACGGGAAGAAATTGGACTGTCTGGTAGCGGGCAGAACTCGGAAATCAAGGGCTACTTTCTCTCAAAGGTGCTTGCAGCAATTACCGGGACACTGATACACGGGGCCCCTTAGGGCAGGGCTGAGGATCAGCCATAGCTGCTTGCTCTGCCCTGTTGATTCCCTGAGACCCCACCCCACCCAAGCTGAGGCAGAGCCTTTTGCATATGAATGCCCTGGCCCTTTGCAACATGAAAATTACCTAACAAACTGCAGCTAGGCCAGACAGACCCAGAACTTCCAAGAGAAGGCCCAAGGCCCCACAGCAGCTTGCATTGCTTCACAGCTGGGCCTCATTTGGGCACCTCCAAACCCCAAACAAGGAAGGGGAATCTGCAGATCTCTTCGTAGCTCCTGCTGGGTAGCCTCAGGCAGAGGCTAAATTAGCACCTCCTTAGATCCAAGAGCCAGTCTACCCAGTGGTCAGAGTGGGACCATCCA
>NW_005372019.1:5795-7790 GCF_000412655.1 Myotis brandtii | reverse complement strand
AAAGTATATATTACAAAGGTACTAATGAAGGGGAATGGAGCAGCTGATGCTCAAAGGCCAGAACTCACAGTGGTTTATATTTAGGGTCTTTTAAGTGGCAAAATTCATGACGTGGGGTTCAAAGTCATGGGTTTTGAGGATTGGTCAGTTTTGTTATAAGTACTCATAATGTGACTTATTTCTCCTGGTGTCATCCTGGCTGGGGTCTTTGGTTATTGGGACCTAGAGGTCTTCCTTCGTGCAGACAACCCAATGTTCTGCAACCCATTTTGGGTTTAGGTCAGTGATGTTACTCTAAGATCAGAAATCATCTATCCATCTTGTGCTTAGCAGACAACATCTTGCTCAATATCTCAAGCAAGATATCTCCTGCAACCTGTTTCACTGACTAGTTTCCAGGCTCCAGGCCGAATCTGCATTCTTTCCTATCACACCTGCCAAGTTCTATTTTCTATTTATTCTTTAACTAGAAATCATAACATCCAGCTATGGGAACAAAGGGTATTCTTCCTCTCATCTTTTAAGTTCTATCTGGGCTAAAATTCAAATTAACAGACAGATTAACAGGAGACAATGTACAAAGTCTGTTATAAGAATGCATATTCTGGGGCTACAAGAATAGAGACAATAGCAAGCATTGGGTAGTGGAGGCTTGTATGTCATTCTGAAGCTAAGGGGGGGAAAGAGGGTTGTGGTTTGAGGCTTCAAAAGGCAGGTAGCCATTGGCATGGAGATCCCAAAGCAAGTGGGAATGTCCCTCCTCGAGCTGCTCCTCCATCTATACACATTCAAGGCCAGCGGTTCTCAACCTGTAGGTCGCGACCCCTTTGGTGGTCGAACGACCATTTCACAGGGGTCGCCTAAGACCATCCTGCATATCAGATATTTACATTACTATTTATAACAATAGCAACATTACAATTATGAAGTAGCAACAGAAATAATTTCATGGTTGGGTCACAACTTTAGGAACTCTATTTAAAGGGCCAGAAGTGTGAGAACCACTGTTCTAGGCAGTTTAGTGAGAAGGTCCAAGGCTTATTTCTTAAACCTTTTTTTCACCCAATAAGGATACCAATATCAATACCCTAAAAGGTACATCTGGGGTAAACACTCGGCTTCCCTTCAGAGCAGAGCAATGACTCTTAGTAAGGTTTAAAAGTCTAACTAAGGGTACCCGTTCCACCTCCCTACTTGGGAGTCAGTGCTGTGGGACTCTTTCCCTCTCCCCATGTGGGAGTCTATACTTGTTCTTCAATAAATCTCCATCATTGCTATAAAAAATGTCTAACTAAAAGCTGAATCCTAGTTACCTAGTCATTGAACTAACACATTAGCAAAACTAAACAAAACATAAAAATACTGAAACATTGCTCTTTCAGTCTAAATGTGTCCATTTTTGACTTTTCATTAGAAAAAAACCTAAAAGATACCTTGGAATCTACTATAAAAAATTTCTTCATTCCTAGAGAGTAACTTGACACACTCACATCATCCATAGCTGTCCAGGAAGAACTAGGAGTCCTGAGACCCTGACTCATGTCTCAGATTAGTGTTTCCGCCATCACTGCTCACTGGTTAAGCTGTTCCTTTGTTGTGTTTGTACATGTCCCTAATTTTGACTAGTATGTGAGCTTCTTGACTGCCTGAAGGACTCCAGTCATGTCTTTATTGCTGATGAATTGGGGGCAGGCGTCTTGCCGCGGGTGTCCAGCTAGGCTTCAATATCACCCATGCACTTTCATGTTTAACTTAATTTAGTTCCAAAATGCTACAACATGAATGCTGGAAAAAGGTCCTGATGTGACTTACAAAAACAAAGGGATTCATAAGGGCCCCGCAGTCATGGTAACTTTATGGCAGCTCTGTATTTTTTCAGTTACTATGAGATATTGTGTATGAGTGCCCAGGATAGGATCTGTTTGTTCATTTGTTGATTCTAGGAATATGTAATTGCCCGCAGCCGGTCCATCCTTGCTGCTTGACACAGTCGCT
>NW_005372019.1:3169-5027 GCF_000412655.1 Myotis brandtii | reverse complement strand
GAGAATGAGACACAGAAAACAGGAGAATTAAATTTTAGTAGAATGGACCCAAACCTTCTAGGCCAGTGATGGTGAACCTTTTGAGCTTGGCATGTCAGCATTTTGAAAAACCCTAACACTCCTCTGGTGCCATGTCACATATAGAAATTTTTTGATATTTGCAACCATACTAAAACAAAGACTTATATTTTTGAAATTTATATACATTTAATAAAACAAAGACTTATATTTTTGAAATTTATTTTATACATTTAAATGCCATTTAAAAAAAATCAACCAAATAAATGAGTTTGCGTGTCACCTCTGACACACATTTCATAGGTTCCCCATCACTGTTCTAGACGGATATTCTATGAACCATATCACTGGCAAGAAGTTGTGTTTTTTTAAAATATGCTTTTACTGATTTCTGAGAGAGGAAGGAAGAAGGGGAGAGAAATGGAAACATCAATGATGAAAGAGAGTCATTGATTGACTGCTTCCTGCACACCTCTACTGGAGATCAAGCCTGAAACCCAGGAATTTGCCTTGACAGGGAATTGAACCATGACCTCCTGGTTCTTCGGTTGATGCTCAACCACTGAGCCACTCCAACTGGGTGGCAAGAAGCATTTAAGGAGATATAGGTATATTTCAAAAGGACAGAGAATGAATCTGCAATTACAAATTGCAGTTACATTGCTAAAGAAAATGCTCTAAAAACAAAAAAATCGAGGAAAGAGAGCTATAGTCAGGAAGAAAGGTTAGAGACTCAGGGGATAATGAGGCCTTCGGTTCATAACACAACTGATTTCAGCACAGCAGAGGGAAACACAACTAATTCCTTTCAGCAAACACCCAGTTTGCATCTCCATCAGTTCCTGCAATTGATAAAGAAGTGCAAGTTCACAGCCGTTTATAAATAAATGAAAAATAGTTGAGAGACTGAACAGAGATGGCATCTGATCTCCCAGAAGGCTATGTTTCTGGAATTTTCCAAGGAGAGATTTCTCTATACAGTCACCTTCCTTTTGATCAAATGTCATCTCCAAGGAAGAAGAGTATCCTCCATCCTCCAACATGGCTGGTTTTTGCTTAGTGACCTAAGTGCAGAGGACTGACATTCACCTTATAGTTTGTTCTGATGCAGGTTTTTCTATGAAACCTGAGATGGGAGATTTAACAGCCCCTTGAGGTTAGGCGGCCTCACTCTCACACTTCACCTGAAGTCTCTCTAGCTTTAGGTGATGCCATCCTCTCAAACAGATTACAAGTCTTCATCAGGTCAAAATTAGCTCCATAAAAGGTGAGGTAGTTTATAATTCTGTGGGCATCAGTTTGAACTAGGACATTTGCTAAGTCTTGGTTACTTTACCAATGTTTCCAATTATAGTCTATCAACAAAAAGGACAGGGTGCTACTTAATTTATGCAAATAAGTCTATTGCTATAAACATAAGACTACTCCAGAAGGCATTAGTAATTTTTTGGGAGAAGTAGAACAGGGAGACAAAGTCACTGTTGCATCTCACATAGGTGTTCTCTTGTCTATTCAAATTGTCACAAGTGTCCAGGCACCTTCCACAGGTCTCCTTGTAAATTGGAAAAAACTCATGTTCCTGTGAGCTTATCTCTTACTCATGGCATTCATCACACAATGACTGCCCCTCCTGTGAAGCACATGGTGTCCCCTCCATTGTGGAGATGGTAGAAATGGGACCAACCAGAGATGGGGTCTAATGTGGAGTGTTACCTTATGCCAACAATAATGACAATGCCAGCTCACATTTTTTAGTATTTATTGATTCAAAGCAAGTCTTCTAAGCAATTTCCACCACCACAAGAAATCTAATAGGTGCATCTATTTATTTTATTTTAGT
>NW_005372019.1:0-3060 GCF_000412655.1 Myotis brandtii | reverse complement strand
TGGTAGTTCCCAGCATCCTCTCTCCTGACAGGGTCTATGGTGAGGGTTCTGTGGTCCTGGGATAGCTTCATCCTCTCCTTGAGCCGCAGACTCATAGCATTGAATAACCAGTTTTTGGAGCTCTCATCTGTGTAGCAGGTCATGACCACAACATCCTCATTCTCTGTCACTGTGGTGTAGAAGATGAAAATGATTGAGTGTGGGCTTGAAACCTGGGGCTATGCTCCTTCGTCAAAATCTCAGCCCTGACTGATGGTTCTGAGGGTACTTTGGTTCCACAGTAAAAATTAATTTATTCTAAATTAGCCATCACTCCCCAGACCATATCTACCCCTCTGAGCTGAAGACCCCTAAAAAGGAAGGATATGAACCAATGATTGATCTAGGGATCCAAAGACATCTAATAAGGCCACTGGGATTGGACGAAAATATGGGGCTATGGCTGCAGATAGACCTTAAGTGACTCAGATCAATTTCTCATGGTCTTTGTGATTCTGCTTAGGAACTGTATCTACCTCTGTCTCACTTTCCCCTCAGTGAAGGAAAATGAATATTTGACTGCCAGGCTGACAATGTTCTAATCATAAAATATTCACAGTATCTGACATAAATATTGGGAGGGAAAACTGCTCAAATAAGAGTTTTTGTTATTTATTGGTGGACTTCATGAGAGAATCCCCTGGGCTGATCCCTTGTGGATAAGCAGCTGCCAGGAGCATCTTTTCTCCTGCTCCACCCTTGGGATGCTGACATTTCTCTGGACTCTCCTAAGTCGCCCAGAACTGTCAGCTAATAATCTGTGGAGCTCATCAAGTTCTGCTCTCCTCACACTGTCTCAGGTGAAGGACCAGGCTCCATCTTTTCCCAGACATGGCTGTTAGGGTTGAGCCCCAACTAGTGACCAGATCAGGAGCTTGTGACTCTGGCACATGGGAAACTCTTCCTCTCACTCAGCCCTTCTCCGGAGGCAATCCCAAGCTGACACAGGCTCCCCAGGACCTCTAGAGCAGGGGTCCTCAAACTTTTTAAACAGGGGGCTAGTTCACTGTCACACAGACCGTTGGAGGGCCGAACTATAGTTTAAAAAAAAAACTATGAACAAATTCCTATGCACACTGCACATATCTTATTTTGAAGTAAAAAACCAAAACAGGAAGAAATACAATATTTGTATTTGCATGTGGCCCGGGGGCCATAGTTTCAGGACCCCTGCTCTAGAGTCAGGACATTGTGACAGGGGCCTAGAGAGGGGCTGCCCAAGCTGAGATTCTCTGTGAAGAACACAGGGAGCCCCTCAGCCCAGGTCCTTACTGAGCCCTGTAGGGTCTATCTCAGGGACATGATCAGGAAAAGGGGCCCAGGGACCTGGCCTGAGACTGGTCTCCGTCTGCTGACTCCCTCCCATCAAACTGGTTCTTCTCTCTGTGGTGAATGTCTGTGGGGCTGGAATCTGGGAAAGGAACTCTGAAAGGCTGCTTCAGGAGCTGCCCATCTACATGGATGCCAGGATGAGACCCTATGATGTGAGGGTGGGGGGCCCTGCCCCTCTGCTGTGCACAGGGAGGGTCTCCACATCCTGTTAAAATTCAAATTCTGACTCGGCAGGTGTGCTGTTGACCTGAGACTCTATATCTGAGGAGCTCTCAGGGAAGGTGGATCTTACTGATTTGTGAGCCCACTTGCTATAGCAAGGCTGATGGGGGCACATGTCCCCAGAGAGGTTGACCCTCTCACCCCAGCATTGGCCCCAGCTGCATCTTGGTCTTGGGTCTGTCAGCACCACACAGGGAGCCCCACAGGCCCCAAACTGGGGATTATTTCTGTTTGTGACAGAGAAACCCTGCTGGACACCGGGTCTTCCCCATGTACTCAAATGTGCTGAAAAGATGGGATTTCCTCCCGGCAGGAAGGCCACAGAGGTGACTGGCAGTAAGAAGGCGTCAAGCTGGGTGATGACTACAGATGGGACCCTCCCTCTATCTCAGGTTGTCATCAGCATGGCTGTTGTTTCCAGAGACAGAGACCCCATCACCATGGGTCTCAGAAGGACATGCAGTTTCCAGGTGTGAAGTGCAAGGTGTGTAGCAAGGACTGTGGTAGAGCCCAGGTGGCTGTGGGCTCCCTGGTCCTTGGGGACTGTTTTCAAGGAGACCCTCCCTCTCTTTGTTGGCAGGATCATTGGCATGGAGATGCCAAAGCAAATGGGAATGTCCCTCCTGGAGCTGTTCCTCTATCTAAACACATTCTAGGCAGTTTAGTGGGATGGTCCAAGGCTTATTTCTTAAAACTTTTTTTTCCCAATTAGGATGTCAAAATCAATACCCTACAAGGCACATCTGGGGTAAAACTCAGCTTCCCTTCACAGCAGAGTCACGATTCTTAGTAAGGTTTCAAAGTTGAACTAAAAGCTTAATCTTAGTTACTTAGTCATTGAACTAACTCATTACCAAAACAAAACAAAACATAAAAATACTGAAAAATTGCTCTTTCAGTCTAAATGTGTCCACTTTTAACTTCTCATTAGAAAAAAAAAAAAAAACCTAAAAGATACATTGGAATCTACTATAAAAAATTTCTTCATTTGAGAGCACCTTGACACACTCACATCATCCATAGCTGTTCAGGAAGAACTAGCAGTCCAGAGACCCTGACCCATGTCTCAGATTAGTGTTTACGCCATCACTACTCACTGCTTAAGCCAGTGGTTCTCAACCTTCTGGCCCTTTAAATACATTTCCTCATGTTGTGACCTAACCATAAAATTATTTTCGTTGCCACTTCATAACTGTATTGTTGCTACTCTTATGAATCATAATGTAAATATCTGATATGCAGTATGGTCTTAGGAGAGCCCTGTGAAAGGGTCGTTCGACCCCCAAAGGGGTCGCGACCCACAGGTTGAGAACCCCTGGCTTATGCTGTTTTTTTGTTGTTGTTGTGTTTGTACATGTCCCTAATTTTATCTAGTATGTGAGCTTCTTGCCTGCCTGAAGTACTCCAGTCACGTCTCTAATGTTGAGGATTTGGGGGCAGGAGTCTTGCCGAGGGTTGTCAGCTAGG
>NW_005372018.1:0-858 GCF_000412655.1 Myotis brandtii | reverse complement strand
TTTAAACTTTTATTTTTTCTAGGAGGCGGTGGTGGGTCCATTGCTTTCACCGGATTCTTAAAGGAGTCTCTGTCCCCAAAAAAGGTTATAAAAATCTGCACTTATTGCCCTAGCCGGTGTTTCTCAGTAGTTAGAGCGGCTGCCTGCTCACCAAAGGGTCAAAGGTTCGATTCCTGGGCGCGTGCTTGGGTTGTAGGTTCGATCCCCGGCCCGACTTGGAGCATGTGCAGGAGGCAACTAATTGATGTCTCTCTCTCTCTTCCCTCCCTCCCACTCTCTCTAAAAAAAAAACCAATGGAAAAAATATCCTTGGATGAGGATTAACAAAAAATAAATTTTAAACATCTGCACTTATAAAAACCAATTTTTCCCAGAGACCAGTAACTTATTAGTAGATGTTATGGCTTCCTATTTTGTTGGGCTATCCAAATTGCAAGAACACTGTTTTCTGCTCCTCTGTCATTATAACTAAGCTGTATTTCAGCTACAACATGGACTAAGTACAATTAGTGGTCGGGCCTAGGAATAAACCCTGGAATAATTTGTTACATATTGCAACAACTAATTTATTAATAAACCTTTAGAATACAATCCAAATGTAAACTGAACACAGTAGGAAGTGGAAACGTCAAAATACAAAACTCTCTAGCGACCTCATTTTAGCTTCTAAATTTTGTGCCCACAAATAGCTCAGATCAAGTGCTTTTGCTGGAGAAACACAGGATGATGGAAAACTAATAAAAATAGACACTAAAAGCTTGCACTGGAGAGGTAAGGGCTTAAGCTTAGAAAAGAAATTAACTTTAGTGTTTTATGTGTCATCAATGAGACAAAAATTTGCTGAAAATGTTTCCTTTT
>NW_005372017.1:0-1350 GCF_000412655.1 Myotis brandtii | reverse complement strand
AAGGCCCTGCCACCAGCTGGGCAGCCGCCACCACCTCGCCCCTGCTGTCCCCTCTTGGTCCTCAAGTTGCCATGGGCCAGAGCAGGACCAATTTCTTCAAGAGACCTCAGTTCTCCCTCCAGGAGACTGTCAGGCCCAGTTGGCAGCAGCAGAGAAGGGGTCTGAGCAAGTGGAGGTGGAGCTGCTGGAAAACCTCAGCCCCCAGTGTCCAGCATGCCAGTGCGAATGCTCAGGGCTGGCCCAGCTGATGCAGCAGCAGCTGGTGCTCCTGGGCCCGGGGGACATTGTGGCCTGGACCCCTGCGCTCTCCACCTCAGGCCGCTGCGCCTTGAGGTGAGGGAGATGAGGCTGCGCCTCAGGAGTCTCAGTTCTTTGGAGGCTTTGAGGTTTGCGAGGACATGGTGACTGGGGATCCCATGACCCGGGTCGCACTGCTCCCAGAGGGCAGCGCTGGTGGGTTCAGACGCGGCGCCTCCATGGAAGAGAAAGAGCAGAACAGAAACCCTGTGAGAACGTGGCCGCAAGGTCGCATGCACTGCTGAAGGTGTGTGAACACCGTGATGGTACAGCGTCTGTGCTCAGCACAGAGGGCGTTTGGAGATGGTGGGACCGTGTTTGGGTGGGTTTCCCCCAGGGGACCTGGCTGATGCAGGAGCATGTTGTTTGCGGGCGGTACCTGGGGTCCCCCAGAGCTACTGGAAGCGCTCGGGGCCCAGCATGGCTCGGGATGGAGGCCGCTCACTGTCCCCTGGGGGTCCCTGGAGCGTGTCCTGTAGGAGATGCTGGGGGCGCGCAGTGTGGACCCCAAAGGACATGGTTCCGTCCAAGAGTAGAGCAGGAATCATAAGCGCCTCCCTAGGGCTCATCCGAAGTTTTGGAAATGCTAGCACGCAGGCGCAGTGGTCACTCAGACGCAGGAGGCCCAGATGGAGATGGAAACCGCCCTGGAGGCCGAGGAAAGACTGCAGAAGGCGAAGGGCGGGGTCTGACCACAGGGATGAGATGGAGGAGGCTCCTCCTGAGAGAAGGGTCAGAAGGAAAACGTGCATCTGGGACTGACTTCTGCCTTCTCCCCAGGAGCCCAGAGGCCCAGCGCTGCTGAGGTCGCAGCAGACCCGCTGCAGGTCCCTGTCAGCAGGTGCTCAGCGCAGATGCCTCGGACCCGCGTGGGAGGAAGAGCTTTCCAGGGACCAGAGCGAGGGGCAGGGAGAGCCCCTGGCGAGGGCGGGGCAGCTGCTGTCCCCCTTCTGCCTCTCCCCCGAGATGCTTGCTGGCCTCACCCACCGCCCCCTCCCAGGAATGGGTCTGAGAAACTGCCTTTCCCAGCAGCGCTGCAGGGGCGCGTGTTCC
>NW_005372016.1:0-2722 GCF_000412655.1 Myotis brandtii | reverse complement strand
TCCCTTGCTTTGCATCACTTTGTATACTTCATTCTATCACCTTGTGGCCTGATGTGTTTCTGTTGAGACAATAGTTGATAGTCTGTTTGGAGATCCCTTATGGGTAACTTTCTGTCTCTCTCTTTGCTATTCACCTTGGGTTTGGTGATTTTATCGTATGTGTACATTATCAGGACTATTTTGAGAATCCCATCTGCCAGTCAGAGGAAAAAGGCTTTCTCCACTTGTTCCTATATGATTGTTGTCATTTCCATTTCTTATGGAAGCTGTATATTCATGTATGCTAATCCCTCTGCAAAAGAAAAGGCATCATTGATCAAAGGAGTAGCTATTCTCAATACCTCTGTTGCCCCTATGATCAACCCCTTCATTTACACCCTGAGAAACCAGCAAGTAAGGCAAGCCTTCAAAGACATGGTCCATAAAGTAGTATTTTCTACAAATAAATGATTTTTTATTTTGTCAGAAATAAAGGGCACTCTCAAAGAGCAATTAAGTGAAATCTTGAAATTCCTAAACATCTATGTAAGTGTGCATTTTTTCCAAAGTCTCTTCTTATGCCATTTTATAGTTAATATTTTTTCATTATTTCCACTTCCATACTGTTTCTCCAATACATTCTTAATTGACTTATTTAAAAATATACTTAAGTTTATTTCTTCTACTGAATGTTCTGGAAATGAAATGTATTTATTTGAGATATACTCGTATTCTAGAGTGTAATGTAAAAAAAGTAAGTCTAATTCTGTTAATATCAGTCCCTAAAAGATGCATATAATATCTCATTGTATATTAAAAGTAGAATTTCCAAATTAGTGTGTAATTTCTTGTATATTATCAAAAGATTGATAATTTTTAACATTTAAAGGATCTAAATGTTCTAATATTACTGTACATTAAATGAAGTCCTAAGAGGTAATATGTACTTGTGCATTGCACTTTAAATGCAGTGCTTTATACTTTCTGAAAATTACTTCATATTTTCAAGATAAGTAGAAATCACAATGTTAAGTGTTATTTATAGAATTTCTATGTTTCTAGCATTTTAGAGAATATTTTCATTAAAAACATTCAGAATAGATGCAAAACAACTAAAACACATGTTGCTGTCCTGAACTCACTCAGCAGGTTTATGACAGTTATTTTGAATTATTTGTTAGGTGTTCATTTTCCTCCATTTTGTTAAGAGTCTGTTTAATGGAGATTTGTTTTGTTTCTTTGATTGGGACACTTATCTACACATTTGAGAAAGTGACCACCTCTCCTAGTCTTTTTAAACAGGATTCGTACAGGGGAAGACCATCACATTTCAGTCCACCTAGAGATTCTGGGGGCCTCTCTAACCTTTTCTGAGGATGAAGCATCTCAGACTTGTGTTTGGAGATTCTTAATTAGAATATCTTGCCCATATAAAAAAAAAGATGACGCTCCTAATCTCTTGCTCTCTCTGTTTCAGTCTGCTGTAACTCAGCTCCTTGAAGCAATGGCATGCCACCCAGCTCAGTATGTTCTCAGCAGCTTTCAGGCATCCTGAGTATGTCAGGTCCCATGAGGGCTCCAAGACAGGCTAAAGGGACACCAGTCCTAGAACAGCCACTGAAAAGCCCAAACATTGGACTCAGGTTCCACTCATGTTTTCTTCCTGGGAGAGGGGCCACAAGCTGTATTGGCTTCAATCTGCTACTGTAAATAGGTCTTATGAAGCATAAAATTTTCAAAAATTCCTTTCATAGTGTCATAAAACATACATTCTTCACATTAAATCTTTCTAAATTAGTTGAATCTCTTTATGGCCTAGAGGATGGTCAGAGATTTGCAAATGTTCCTTGTACATTTGGAATTTATAAGTAATGATAGTTGAGTGCAGTGTTCTATATAAGTCAACTAGGTTAAGTTTAATACCCATATGATTTAATTTGTATTTTTATTGTTTTTATCATTACTGAGTTATTGAAATCTCCTTATGCAGCTATGGAGTGGTTTCTCCTTGTAGTTATGTCATTTTTTTATTTTAAAAAATATTAACACTGTTTTTGCCACAAAGTTTCAATCGCACTGTATGTGCGCGCCCACATGTGGTATTTTGTGGAATAGCCACACTCAAGGGGTCAAAGAGCCGCATGTGGCTCACGAGCCGCAGTTTGCCGACCACTGGCCTAAAGGATGGTCAGAGATTTGTAAATGTTCCTTGTACATTTGGAATTTATAGGTAATGCTAGTTGAGTGCAGTGTTCTATATAAGTCAACTAGGTTAAGTTTATTAACCATATGATTTAATTTGTACTTTTACTGTTTTTATCATTACTGAGTTATTGAAATCTCCTTATAGAGCTATGGAGTGGTTTCTCTTTGTAGTTATGTCAATTTTTTATTTTAAAAAATATTATCACTGTTTTTGTGCAGACACAAATTTAAAACTGTTATGTATTTTTAGTGACCAAACCTATCTTATCATTATGAAAAAAAACACCAATTTCTCTCCTTCTGAAGTGCACTTTTATCAATAACATCTACATTGACTAATATTGATATAACTATACTAGCTTTTAAAAATAACATATACATCACTGATACTTTATTTTTTCAATCATTGACTTTTGAGTGGATATTGGCATATTATACAGAACATCTGCAACTAAGTATATACTTGTATTTATTGGTTAACTTGTTATTAGGTCCTCCCAATAAGGCCATATATGTGTATAGAGGAAGAGAATGTAAA
>NW_005372015.1:0-490 GCF_000412655.1 Myotis brandtii | reverse complement strand
AAAGCAGCAAGAGAAAAACTGTTAGTTACCTACAAGGTAGTACCCATAAGATTTTCAGCTGATTTCTCAATAGAAACTATGCAGGCCAGGGAGTAGTGGCAAGAAATATTCAAAGTGATGAATAGCAAGAACCTACAACCAAGATTACTTTATCCAGCAAAGCTATCATTCAGAATTGAAGGTCAGATAAAGAGCTTCACAGATAAGAAAAAGCTAAAGGAGTTCATCACCACCAAACCAGTATTATATGAAATGCTGAAAGGTATCCTTTAAGAAGAGGAAGAAGAAGAAAAAGGTAAAGATACAAATTATGAACAACAAATACACATCTATCAACAAGTGAATCTAAAAATCAAGTGAATAAATAATCTGTTGAACAGAATAAACTGGTGAATATATAGAATCAGGGGCATAGAAAGGGAATGGGCTGACAATTCTTGGGGAGAAAGGGACGTGGGGGGTGCGGGAAGAGACTGGAAAAAAATCGTAC
>NW_005372014.1:0-1250 GCF_000412655.1 Myotis brandtii | reverse complement strand
TCCCAGGTGATTCTAATGTGCATCCAAGGTTGAGAACAACTGCTCTAGAATGAAGATGCTTTGGTGAAAGGACTATAGGTGAGTGTTAACTCAATTCAAATATAGCAAAAACAAAAGCCAAAGACTAAACATTTATAGGAATTAAAGTTACATAACATACTATAAATATTCAAAGTAAAATTACTAATACACCCCAAAACTGGGAAATAAGACAGGGAAGGAGGGGGTTTATAAAAGTCCCAATTTTCTCATCTTTCATAGCAAAAGTTGGTCAATACTCTATAAAATTAATAATGGTTTAAAAAACATAATGATTCAAACTGCTTAAAAATTTTTCAGAATATTTTGTCTTAAGGGAAACCTCTTATTTTATTTATATGTTTGTTATGGGTTGAATTGTGCCCCACTAAATAGATACAGTGGCATTGTAACCCCTTGTTGTTACAAGCCTTGAGTGGGCTCCAACTCCTGGTGACTCTATGAATGAGTGATATCCACAGTGTCCTGTCCTCGACAGCCCTGCTCAACTCCTGTAGACCCGGCCAATGGCATCTTTTATGGAGTCAGTCTACCTCATAATTGGTCTTCCTCTCTTCCTGCTGCCTAGAAACTCATAATGTGACCCTATTTGAGATAGGATCTTTACAGAGGTAATCAAGTTAAAGTAAGGTCATTAGGGCAGTCTCTAATACAAGATGATTGATGTCCTTATAAAAAGGGGAAAATGTAATATTGTAATAACTATATATGATACCAATTGGGTACTGGGAACATCAGGGGGAACCCTTTGTAAAGTAGATGACTGTTTAACCATTATGTTTTATACTTGAAAGTAATACAAAATAATATTGAATGTAAACTATAATTGAAAAAAATTAGAAAGATGACTTGACTTTGGGTGGTTTATTGCACACAATGCAATTAACAGATCATGTATCATAAAAATGTACACTTGAAAACTATATGATCCTATGAACCAATGTGACCTCAATACATTTAACTTAAAAGAAAGGGGAGAAATTTGGACACAAGGACATGCACACACCTGAGGCTGCCTGAAGCTAGGAGAGAGGCCTGGCATTTTCAGAGGGAGCCTGGTCCTGCCAACACTACTTTTGAACTTCTGACCTCTGGAAAGGTGAGACAGTAAATTCCTGTGTACCACCTACTTTCTGGTAGTTTATTACAGCAGCCCTAGGACACTAATACAATATTTTTAAGAAATATATTTTATTGATTTTTTTTACAGA
>NW_005372013.1:0-203 GCF_000412655.1 Myotis brandtii | reverse complement strand
TTCTAGATGAGGGCAATGTAAGCTTTCCAAACCCAAAATCTACATGTTTTAGCAGAGACTCTTCATTTGGGCTGATCACACACACACACAGAGAGAGAGAGAGAGAGAGAGAGAGAGAGAGAGAGAGAGCTAGGCCTTGTAAGATGTAAGTATTGGTATGATTTCAAACATAAGTCCTGTGGATGGAAAGGAGGAAGCAAAGA
>NW_005372012.1:0-981 GCF_000412655.1 Myotis brandtii | reverse complement strand
GTTAAAGGTTTGTTAATTTTGTTTGTCTTTTCTTACCTTTAGTTTTGTTGATCTTTTCTATTGTTTTTTAAACCTCTATTTTATTTGTTTCCACTCTAGTTTTTGTTATTTCCTCTCTTGTACTAACTTTGGACTTAGTTTGTTATTCTTTTTCTAGTTCCTTGGTGTATACATAGTTTTTTTGCGTGTTTTTGAGATCTTTCTATTTTTCTTAATTTAGGCATTTATCACTATAAACGTCATCTTAAAACTGCTTTTGCTGCATTCCATGTTAGTGTGTTGTATTTCCATTTTCATTTGTCTCAAGATATTTTATGACTTCCCTTTTGATTTCTTCTTCCAACTGCTGGTTGTTCAGGAGTGTTTTGTTTAATTTCCACATATTTGTGAATTTTCCATTCACAAATTTTCCATTCCTTCTGTTTTTGATTTCTAATTTTATAGCATTGTAGTAGAAAAGATAGTTGATACGATTTCAATCTTCTTATTTTTTAAAGACTTGTTTTGTGACCATTATAACATATGCTCTGTCTTGGAGAATGTTCTGTTTGCACTTGAGAAGAATGAGCATTCTGCTGGATGGAATTTCTTTTGGATGGAATTTCTGTATAGCTATGTTAGGTCCAGAGGCTCTAACAGATAGTTCAGGTAAATTATTTTCTTATTGATTTTAATCTTTATGATATATCCATTGTTCAAAGTACTATTATTATACTCTTGCCTATTTCTCCTATAAGATCTATTAGTGTTTGCTTAATATATTTACGTACTCCAGTGTTGAATGCATATCTATATATATAAAGAGCCAGGGTTATAACATCCACAATGACTGGAGACTCGACTGTTTGCCAGGCTGCGCGCACAGCAGACCAGCAGGCTGAACTGCTGACCTCTCAGAGAGAGAGAGAGAGGCAGGCTGATCAGCAGTGGCAGTGGCTGCTGGCGAGGCCAGGATAGAGAAGCAGGGTGATCAGACCCTGC
>NW_005372011.1:0-215 GCF_000412655.1 Myotis brandtii | reverse complement strand
CATCAGTAGTTTCATCAAGAGAAATCAAAAAATATTTACAACTATTTAAGTCTTTTTTTAATTGATGTTGTACGTTTTTGTTAAGATCTATTATTCTGTCTTTGATAGTATTTCTACTGAGTGGTAACTCAGAAATTCTTTTAATAAGATCATCTTTATTTTTCATATCATGAAATAGAGCTAGTGCACATCTTAGAAATGTTTCCTTAATAAAT
>NW_005372010.1:0-762 GCF_000412655.1 Myotis brandtii | reverse complement strand
TCATTTTTTTGCATGTACCTGTCCAATTTTCCCAACAACACTTACTGCAGAGGCTGTCTTTACTCATTTGAAACCCAAAACACCAGTCAGAAAGAATGTATGCACCCCTATGTTCATAGGTGCACAATTTAGAATAGCTAAGATCTGGAAACAGCCCAAGTGCCCATCAGTAGATGACTGGATAAAAAAGCTGTGGTACATTTACACCGTGGAATACTATGCTGCAGTAAAAAGAAGGAGCTCTCACACTTTGAGACAGGTCTTTTTTGGTTCCATATACATTTTTGGAGTATTTTTTTCTGGATCTCTGAAATATGTCATTGGTATTTTAATAGGGATTACACTGAATTCATAGATTGCTTTGGGTAGTATGGACATTTTAATGATGTTAATTCTACCAATCCATGACCATGGTATATTCTTCCACTTGTTTATATTTTCTGTATTTCCTCTTTCAATGTCCTGTTGTTTTCTGAGTATAGGCCTTTTACCTGTTTGGTTAAGTTGATTAATTTTTTTTGTTGCAAGGTAAAATGAATTGTTTTTTTCATTTCTCTTTCTAAGAGTTCATTATTGGTGTATACAAATACTATCAATTTCTGGGTGTTAATTTTGTATCCTAATACATTGTCAAATTCATTTATTAAATATGATAGTTTTTTGATGGATTTGTTATGGTTTTCTATATACAATATCATGTTGTCTGTGAATAATGAGAGTTTTATTGCCTTCTTTCTAATTTGAATGCCTTTTATTTCTTCT
>NW_005372009.1:0-1071 GCF_000412655.1 Myotis brandtii | reverse complement strand
AAGAACTTGAATCAGATTGGAAGTGGAGGGCATGGAAAAAGAAAGACAGTGAGTAGTGACTTATCACTAGCTCCATCCAATACTCCAGTTTAGTTGAAAGATTTTATTTGTTCATTCAGTCATTCATTTCTAAATTGTCTGTTCATCTCTGGGGAGGTTGTCTTCTATGGAGACTAAAAATATGATTTTTGTCATCTGTCATTTCCTCATGGGTTTGTTGAGTGAGATAAAAATATGAAATCTTGCCCTGGCCGGTTTGGCTCAGTGGATAGAGCATTGGCCTGCGAACTGAAGGGTCCCTGGTTTGGTTCAGGTCAAGAGCATATGCCTGGGTTGCAGGCTCATTCCCCAGTGCAGTGTGTGTAGGAGGCAGCCGATCAACGATTCTCTCTCATCACTGATGTTTCTCTCTCTCTCTCCCTCTCCCTTCCTCTCTGAAATCAATAAAAAAATATATATTTTTAAAAAGTGAAATCTTTGTGCATAGTTGGTTCTCAATAAATGAGGGCTATTGCTAATCCATTCACATTTATTGAGTTTTAAATTATGCCAGAAAGTGGACTAAGTTGGGATAGATAAGACCTGAGTATCGTTTTCAAGGAGCTCACAGTTTAGCGAGGGACACCGCTGTGCAGTCATGTGAGTAAACCCTGCAGCATGGTGAGCTCAGCAGTGGTTAGCTCCGCAGCACTCAGTGGACTGACTCTGAGGAATAAATCACCACCTCCGCCAACTCCAGAGGGGGCTTCAGGACTGCCTCCTGGGTGGAGCAGGGTGCTTCATTGAGCTGGAACTCAGAGAGCATTTATGTGCTTGTTGACAGTCCTGCGAGGTAAGGAAGGACATCCCAGGTAGAGAGAGGTACAGCGTGTGCAGAGAGATGGGGAGTTCAAGAGCTTGGTGCTTGGCGGTGTGCAAGTGGTTTGGTGTGGATTGAATACAGAGCACACATGGGGCGTGGCCCAGGATGAGTTTGAAAGAGTAGTGGCCAGAAGACAACACCTGTGGCGTCTCTCTTGCAAGTGTGTGCCATCGGACATGGGAGGAGCTGAGAAAACGTGGGCGAAGTAA
>NW_005372008.1:0-1155 GCF_000412655.1 Myotis brandtii | reverse complement strand
GAAAAAAAAATAGATTTTTTGACCTGCTCATTAATCTTTGTCACTTCTCACCCACCCATCCTCTCCACACAGATCCCTCTTGGTCCCCTGTTTCTCCTTATGCTGGACTCCCCCACACTGACTCACCTCCTGCTTTTCCCAGATTTCACACGATCAAGAGGACTGTGTATCCTTCAAAGTTCACCAGTTCTTTAATGTGGGGCTCATCCAGCCGGGGGCAGTCAAGGTGTACTCCTATTACAACCTGGGTGAGCAGCCAACCTCGGGGCTGGGGCCTGAGGGTCCCATGGTTCTATAAGATGGGGGTCCCAGGGCTTGGTGATTGGGGACCTGGGAGTCCCAGGGTTCAGGACCTAGCATCTCCAGGTCTGAGGGACTGGAGTTGGGAACTGAGCCCAGGGCATGGTCCTGGGTGGAGGCTTTAGTTCTCTGAAGCCTCCCACTCCCTCTACCCACAGATGAGACTTGTACCCAGTTCTACCACCCGGAGAAGGAAGATGGAATGCTGAGCAAACTCTGCCACAATGAAATATGCCGCTGTGCTGAGGGTGGGTACACAGGAGCCAGGAAGTGGCAGGCCACGCCCACTTGATACCCCACCCCCCTCACACACACACCTTCCATGGCAGTGATGGAAGGGGCCCCAAAAGCCCACACCCAAGGGACACCAAGAGGGATGGGCCGAAGGCTGACCACACACATGGGTGGCGGGCCCTGGGTGAGAAGTGGAGTTTAGATCATGTCCCCTGCCCACCCATGCCGCAGAGAACTGCTTCATGCACCATTCAGAGGACCAGGTCACCCCAGAAGACCGGGTGGACAAGGCCTGTGAGCCAGGAGTGGACTATGGTGAGGAACGGGTGGGGAGACACACGTGCATGTGTGATTGTGTGTGAGTGATGGTGTGTGTGGCTGTGGTTGTGTGGGTGAGACTATGTGATGGCAGGTGTGGTCATGGTTGTGTGTGTGTGACTGACTGTGAGTGTCCACAGGTTCATGTGTTTCAGGCTATGGTTGTGGGTGACTAGTGTGTGTGTTATTAGAGGCCATGCTTGCTGGGGAACCATGGTTATGACTGGGCTGGGTACGTGCAAGAGTGTGAACAAATGAGGTTGTGAGTGTCTGTGAGAGTGTGGTTGTAAATAGCCATGATTG
>NW_005372007.1:0-1217 GCF_000412655.1 Myotis brandtii | reverse complement strand
AAAAATATCCTCAGGTGAGAATTAACAACAATAACAAAAAGCTACCAATTCTACAATTAACTCCTACAATTACTCTCATTTCTTATACTTTTTTTTTTTTAATTGGTTTCAGAGAGAGGAAGGGAGAGAGAAACGTGGATGAGAGAGAAACACCCCTCGGCTGCCTCCTGCACGCCCCACACTGGGGATCGAGCCAGCGACCTGGGCAGGTGGCCTGACCGGGAATCAAACCGTGACCTCCTGGTTCATGGGTCAGTGCTGAGCCCCGCCGGCCGGGGGGGAACGTCTTTATAGAGAAGAGAATGGAGTAGACGGAGAGAGTCAGTCTCCAGGAGATAGAGGAGGGCGTGGGAACAACAGGGAAAGTTCAAGAGGGGACAGGACGGGCCCCGCGGGCTGACCGCCTGGGAGGGGTAGTGGAGGAAACACAGACAACAATACAGAAGCACGTGAAGGAGGGAAGGAAGGCTGCTGAAGTTCATGGTTAAGGAGACGAGATCTTGCCCGGCTGTGGGAGCCCTTGCTGGCTCAGGGGTGGGAGAAAGATCAGGTGCAGGGACCTCTGAGGGGACATGAAGTCGTCACGCAGAGAAGGACCTGCAGCCCTGGGTCTGGACGAGACCGTGACCGTGACCGTGACCGTGACCATGGAAAGAAGAGATGCTTTTTTTTGGGGGGGGGGGGGGGGGTCACTGAGGAGGCCGCGAAGAGCTGGCCGCGTGGGCGCGGGGCATTGGAGATGGAGAGGGTCACGGGTCCAGGGAGAGGGCCCCGCGGGCAGCGCAGAGGATGGAATCTATGGGCATCTGGTCCCGGGACCCGCCGGCTCTGGGCGGCTCTGGAATTTCAGATAGACACAGTGCACGGGCCACGGCCACGGGGCCGGTCTCGCTGAAACACAGTGCACTCCCCGGAGTGAAACAGACGATGAAACAGAAAAGTTCACTGCAGACAGTCTCCCATGGCGCTGCCGTGAACGGAAGTCCCTTCCCCCTTCCCCTGGTCCTCAGACTTGGACGAGCCGGCGACCACACACCATCCACCGCATGCAGCCAGGAAGTGATTCACTGACCCCCTCCCCCGGAGGGAGGAAGCCAGGCAAACAATGACGTGAGCCTTAATTCGTGCCTCGCACTTTTCATGATGAAATCACACACTTCAGCTCAGCGGGGCCCGGCCAGCGTGGCTCCGGGGTTGAGCGTCGACCTATGAACCAG
>NW_005372006.1:1154102-1154359 GCF_000412655.1 Myotis brandtii | reverse complement strand
GTAAGTAGAAGAAAGAAAATAATAAAGATCAGAGCTGGAATAAATGACATAGAGAATAATAATAATAACAAAAAAGAATACAAAAGATCAATCAAGAGCTGGTTCTTTGGAAAGATAAACAAGATTGATGATCCTCTAGCCAGACTCATCAAGAAACAAAGAGAGAGGACCCAACTAAACAAAATCAGAAACGAAAGAGGTGAAATAACAACTGACCCCACAGAAATACAAAGGATTGTAAAAAAAAAAAAAAGACT
>NW_005372006.1:1111227-1150908 GCF_000412655.1 Myotis brandtii | reverse complement strand
CTTCCCACTGTAGTTTGACAGTCTGTTTGATGCTGCTCTGCCTCTGTATCTCTTTTTGTTCATCAGTTTATAATGGTCTTTATTATCCATAAATGAGTGAGATCATGTGGTATTTTTCTTTCATTGACTGGCTTATTTCACTTAGCATAATGCTCTCCAGTTCCATCCATGCTGTTGCAAATGGTAAGAATTCCTTCTTTTTTACAGCAGCATAGTATTCCATTGGAGTTGTGTCTTAATCAGATCTCTATCTGTGCCTTTTTAGCCTAATAAGTAATATTTGATATATGAGCTGAGCTCACCTACCTGATAAAGGGGAAAAACTAGGAGACATATGGAATGCTCTAAATGAGATAATAACGTTTATTCTCAAATTACTGAAAAGAATAAATGATAAACTCATGTTCCATTTTTTATTTTACCCAGCATCCATAAAGTTTCTGGAGAAGGGTGTGTCTCTGATAATCTGGGGATTTTATATAGATATGCATATTTAAATAAGCAATGAGATTTTAAGATAAATTGTTTTAAACACATTTTTTAAATAAAAAAACATGTTTAAACTAAATGATTCAAGATAACAGGAAAGTGTAAAGATCAGGAACTTCAAATTTATCCCTTCTGAATTCAAAGGGAAAGTAAGTCCTCTCTCTCTCTTTCTGTCTGTCTCTCCCATTGCTGCTATATCATAAGAATAAACTTTTAGGTGAAAGAATAAGTGTTTATAATTACTGTACAGCACATTATATGTGGACAAACTAACTGGTCAATGAATCAGTGGGTTCCACTTTACCTCCGAGACCTGATCAAATTTAGTAGTTAAGAACATGGGCTTGGGTTCTAGGTAATTCTGGGTTTGAATTTTGAATCAACCACTTAATTGTTCCCAACATGGGCAAGTTAGCTATATCTCAGAGCCTCATCTTCTTCATTTATAAAATGGGTTAAAATATTGCCTCATAGTGTAATTATAAAGATTAAACATTATAAAATATGGTCCTGGAACTTATCACAGTGCCAGGAACATGGTAAGAATGCAAGAAATGCTATCTATCCTTTGTGTGTGTGTGTGCCAGACACTTTACATTTGATATCTTGTTTTTTTGTGTTGTGTGCCAGACACTTTACATTTGATATCTTGTTTTCTTTTTTTATAAATCTTTATTGTTGAAAGTATTACATATGTCCCCTTTTTTTGCCGATTGACCTCTTCTAGCCCAGGCCTTCACCACCCTATTGTCTATGTCCATGCATTATGCATATATGCATACAACTTTGGTTTATCTCTTCCCACTACTGCATCAGTGCGGGGTGTAATCTTTGGGTAGTGCACTCTTCCCTCTAAGTTTGACCACTATGTGCCTCCCCAGACTCTTGACTCTGAGTGTCTGAACCTTTATCTAACTACTCACCAAAGCATTTCAAGCCCTATTTACCATTATGCCCACTGGCTCCTCTGCCTGGAACACCCCTTCCCTTTGACAGTCTTACTCACCCTTCAATTCTAACTTTATGAGATTCTTTCAAATCTTCCTACCTTAATTGTGACCCTCTAAAGAGACTGCAACTTATTATCTTTGTTTTCCTGGTGGCTGGCACAAGTAAATTTTAAATAAATGATGGTTAAATTAAATTGAAAACCTTGTGATTCTGCAAGGCATTATAGAGTTCAGAATCACTCCTAAATTCCCCATATGCACTAGCACCAGAACCAACCTAACACTAGATGGATGGACCTTGAGAATATCATGTTCAGCAAAATAAATCAGTCAGAAAAAGCTAAAAACCATGTGACTTCACTCATGTGTGGGATATAGAACTGAAATTCATAGACACAGACAACAGTAAGGTGGTTACCAGAGGGAAGGAGGTAGGGAGTAATAAAGGGTAAAGGGGGCCAATATATTGTGGCGGAAGATGATTTAACTTTGGTTGGTGGGCACACAATGCAATATACAGATCATGTATCATAGAAATGTACACTTGAAACCTATGTAATCTTGTTAACCAATGCCACTCCAATAAATTTAATTAAAAATAAAATGAAATGGACAAAAAAGAGAAGAAACAAATAGAAGCAGGACTTTTGAGTAAAATATATTTAGGTGTGTATCCTCTGCTACCTATATAATTTTAGGCAGGTTATTTAAGCCACCTGATTTTAAACTTCTGACTTTACAAACAGATCATTTAAAACTAACTTATATGTTGACAGATGGAGTTAAAGAGACAATGTAAAATGTCGACATAAATGTCCAAACCTTATAGAGAAATTTTGCAAAAGTTTATTTGAGCCAAACTGAGGACATATGCTGGGGAGCAAGATCTCAAATGCTTCAGAGTGTTAATTCCACAGTTTCTTTTATGCATTTGAAATGAAGGGGAGAAGTAAGAAAGATTATAGGAGGGTGGAAGAAAGCTAGGCGGTATTAGATTACAGGACTGTTAACAAAATTATGTGCTTTATCAAGGGTGGTTATGCTTATTTCAAAGGTGTGTTAACCTGGATGCACAAATATAAAGGGCGGGGCTTGCTTAAGGCAAAGATAAACCTTTTACTAAAAAAGTTACATGCCTGGAACGTGACCTACCTAACCAGTTAGGAATTTATGATCAGATCACCCTGTGAGATTACTTTCTATAGAACCCCTTTCTGTCCAAAAAAGCAGCGCAGAGCTTGGGGCATTATTAGCATTTAACAAAATAATTGTTGTGCTATTGCTATCATGGCTGTTACCATTGCTGTTGTTAGATCCTTTTTGTCATTATGATCTTCAGTATCTTCATCACCAAACCCTTTCATCATCAGAAGCCAGGAAATCCATTGTGAAAGCACCAGAAATGAAAAAATGTTAGCATAAGCCATGAACTGTGCCATCCCCGCTGTATAGGGATTTAAGACTCAGTGAGAGATGTTAAATAAAGGACACAAAGGAATTGAGAGAAGAGGTATGCCTTGTCCCTCCAACTGTGAGAGCAATCACAAAAGAACAGGAGGTTGGAAAAAGAAACACATAATGGAAGATTAGTTATCTCTCTTTAAAAAAAATTTAAAAACATGTTTTTATTGATTTTTAGAGAGAGAGAAAGGGAGAGGGATAGAGAGATAGGAATAGCAATGAGAGAGATACATCATCCATTGACTGCCTCTTGCACACCCCCTTCTGGGCATTGAGCTTTCAACCTGGGCATGTGCCCTGTCTGAAATGGAACCAGTGACCTTCTGGTTCATGAGTTGACACTCATCCACTGAGCCACACTGGCCAGGCTAGTTATCTCTTTTGATGGGAGTGATTGTTATTTGGAAGCAACTAGTAAAGATTAAATTAGAGTAACACTTTGGAAGGTCCTATATAGCGTAAAAATAATCAGAATCCACTGAAATGATGAATCAGTAATCTAAAAAGATGACTGTATTTGTTTTCTGTTGCTGCATAACATTTGCCACTAACTCAGTAGCTTAAAGCAATATCCACTTTTTATCTCCTTTTTGTAAGATAAACACTTAGCATAGAGTTGACTGGGTTCTCTCCTTCAGAGTCACACAAGCTGAAGTGTTTATTTAGATGGCGGCTGAGCTGGGTGCATATCTACAGGGTCTGGGAAAGAGTATGATTTCAAGCTCATTTAGGGTGTTGGCAGAATTCAATTTCTTGCAGCTGTACAACTGAAGTCTCATTTTCCTGCTGGCTGTCATCTGAAGTTTACTCCCTGCTTCTAGAAGCCACCACATTCCTTCTCACATGACCCCCTTCAAACCTCAAGGGAAGCGACAGAGCAGTGAGTCCTTCTCATACTTCAAGTCTCACTTCTTACTCTGCCACCAGTCTGAGAAAAAGCCCTTCTTCAAAGACTCACTGGGAAAATCTCCCTATGTTTCTGGTCAACCGAAGAGTTACCTTGATTACACCTGCAAGATCCCTTTTGCCATGTAAAAAAGCAATCACAGGAGTAACACTAGCAGCCTATGGTCCTGGTGGCCACCTAGAATTCTGTTTACTACAAAGATCCTGGCAATGTTGTACAACATAATAAAGTTCCTAAATGCATAAAGGCCACTCAGGAGCTGTTTTAGCAGTTTAAGTTGAGGTGTTAAAGGTGTTAAAGGTCTAGTTGTTAATAATAGCAGCTTGCTATGTAATACACCCTGTTTATGGTTTCAACTTATAGAATCTTCACAAAATTCTTATGATATAGGTGCTATATTATAAGGATACAGTTGAAGAAATTGTAGCTTAATGAAATTAGGAAATATCTTGAATGTCACACAGCTAGTAGTTTGTAGATCTGGACAAACTGACTCTAGAGCCCTGGCTCTCAACAATAATCCCATCTATTTTCTCTGAGTTGAAAGGCTGGGGACCACATGGCCATGGTGAAGACAATATGACAAATGGCCCCTGTGTTCTATTTGAATCATCTTCCTGTTACAAATTCCAATTTTGATTTATTTTGTGTATTGAACACAGGCTATATGTGAAGCACTTTGCTGGGTACTTCAGATGAAATATACCCTATCTCATTAAATTCTTACAATACTAAAAACTTCCCAAATTAGAAATAAGAAAACTTAGGTCTCAGTTAAACATTTCTTGTTTCAGGTCTCAGAGTTGTGAGTAGCAGATGAAGACTTTGAACTCTGGTTTGCCTAACTTTGAAGGCTTTTTATTATACTACTATGGGCCCGGTGCTCGAAGATTCATGCACGAGGTGGGGGGTGTCCCTCAGCCCACCTGCACCCTCTCCAATCTGGGAGCCCTCAGGGGAGCCCTCTCCAATCCAGGAGTTTCTGTCTGTCTTTGCAATCATATGAGTGAATTGTCTGAGACCCCAACCCAGTTTGGTTTGCTTCTCACAGAATAATAGAGGCATTTTTTTTCTTTGCTTCATTGGTGGAGATTTCCTGGAAGTTTTAGGATATCTTCCCTTTAATTTTTTCCTAGTCACTCTGATTTTACTTATGTCTCTCATCTTTGCTTTCCTTCCATCCCCAACCACAACAGTAACTTGCTCCAGGCTCACTTTGCTCTAATGTCTAGGAGATCCGTCTGCCACCAGAACTATGATTCCCAGCATTCCTGGTGCTCCCCTCACTCTGGGCTTCCACTTCCGGTCCTGGGGCTGCCATCAGAATTACTATTCCCAGAATTCCTGGTGTTCCCCATGCTGGGTGCAACCGAGGGAGCCACGGCCTCCCAAGCCTCTGGCGCTCCTGGTCTGCTCTCCGCCCGACAACTCTCTAGTTATTGATACCAAAACACTAGGAAATTTTTAATACTCCTTCGTCATTATGCCAAAATCCATTTAGTTGTCAATATCTATTAACTTTATCCCTAAAAATCTCTCTCCTCTTTGACACTGTTGTTTCTCTAATGAAGGTTCATGTTTACTCTCACATCTGTAGGGCCAAGGCATATATGCCCCTTCCACCTTTTAATTCCTATTTCAAACACCTCATCAATTTCTCTTCTTTCAATTTGCCATCATCTCTATGAACCTTTTCCAATTTCTCTCAGTTTGAAGCAATCTTTCCCTCCTGTAAATGTTATTATAATTTCATCCATGACTCACTTGTGACTCATGAAAGTTTTTACTATAAATTGTAAGAGTTTTCACATCTTAATCCCTTCATTAGTTTATCAATTCATGAGAGGGAGATTTATGATTAATCTTAGTATATTTTATAACACCTTACACTTTGGAGGTCTTCTGTGAATGTTTATCAATGGATAAATAAATGTATACAAAGATGTAAGTTGCTTGCAATATATTCATTGCTTCATCTTTCACAATCTGATCTGAATTATGATAATTCACTATCTTCCCCAAACAGGAAAGTCTACCTAATTTTTCCCAAGCATTCTATCACTCTTTTCACAAATAAACTACATGCAGATCTTCCCCCTTACTTTCTGCCACTCTGATATGCCCTCCAGGTTTTCAAAATTAAGTTTCTCCTCATCACTAGCTTAATTATCTAGCCCCACTGAGCAATATTGTTACCTATATCATTTAGCCAATCCCTATTCCCTGGTATCATCAGCTTTTAATGATGCAAATAACACAAAGGACAGTGAAAACTAATTTATAGTTGTCTATACCACACATTTCTCTCAGACCTTTCTCGTAGCTTATAGTTTTTGAGTTTTTACTATATACAAGGCACTATTCTAAGAGTTTTCCTATAATAATTCATTAATTTTTTCTATAGTCTCCATAAACCAGAAAATATCCTCCTTTTACATTAGGGAATGGAAATGGAGGCCAGAGAGACAAGTAAGTAGCAGAACTGGTCTTCACGCACAGGCAGTGAGGCATCAGCCTCCATGCTTGTAGCTACTACATGTTTCTGCTTCTCAGAGCTTTAAACATACTGAGCCTAACATTAGTAATATCCTATATAATAAAAGAGAAACATGTAAATTGACCCTCCCTTTGCTACGCTCACCAGCCAATCAGGATGAATATGCAAATTTCCTTCTATACCCATTTTATTGAGTGTTTTAGTCACAAATGAAGCCTGGCCAGTGTGACTCAAAATACTAGTGGCATTTTTCAAAGAAATAAAACAAAAAATTATCAAATTTTTATGGAACACAAAAGACCCTGAATAGCCAAAGCAATCCTGAGAAAAAAGAATACACTTCCTGACTTCAAATTATACTATATAATCAAAACGGTATGGTATTGGCAGAAAAATAGACACACAAACCAATGGAACAGAATTGAGAGCCCAGAAATAAACCCACGTGTATATGCACAACTAGTTTTTTACAAAGATGCCAAAACATACAATGGAGAAAGGAAAGGGTCTTCAATAAATGGCGCTAGGAAAATTGGAAAGCCACGTGCAAAAGAATCAAACTAGGCTGTTTTTTGACACCATACACAAACATTAACTAGAAATGACTAAAGAGTTAAATATAAGATCTGAAACAATGAAATATGTAAAAGAAAATGTAGGTATTAAACTTATAGACCTTGGTCTCAGGGAGGCTTTTATGAATCTGACTCCAAAGGCAAGGGAAGTAAAAACAAAAATAAATGAATAAGACTACATCAGTCTTATTCAAAAAGGCAACCATCTGAAAGGAAGAATATATTCCCAAACAGTACCTCTGATAAGGGGCTAATATCCAAAATATATAAAGACCTCATACATCTCAACAATAACAACAACAGAAAATAAAATAAAACATCCAATTAAAAATTGGGTAGAGGACCTAAACAGAAACTTTTCCCAAAAAGACATACAAATGGCCAACAGATATATGAAAAGATGATCAATTTCATTAGTTATAAGGGAAATGCAAATCGAAACCACAATGAGATATGGCCTTACACCTATTAAAATGGCTACTATCAATTAGACAAGAGATGACAAGTATTGGAGAGGAGGTAGAGAAAAAGGAACCCTCAGACACTCCTGGTGGAAATGTAAACTGGTACAGCCACTGTGAAGGAGGTTCCTTAAAAAAGAAAGTATAAAGCTACCATATGACCCAGCAATCCCTCTTCTGAGTATCTAGCCAAAACTTGAAAACATCTATATTTATAAAACCCTAATATGCAAATAGAATGGTGGAACAACCAAACAACTGAACAACCAGTCACTATGATGTGTGCTGACCACCAGGGGGTGCGTGCAAAACATGGTGGGCATTAGCCCCGCTAGCATCTGCTGCTGGTGCCAGCCTCAATTGCTCTGCTGTCAGCGTGTGGGAGCAATGGTGGTAGCGGTGGCAGCAGAGCGGGAGCAAGGCTGCCAGCAGATAGGAGACTGGGGGCCATGGCGGGAGGGGCCGGGAGGGGGTGTGGAGGATGGGCCGAGACTTGACCCTGTGCCCACCTCACAGCCCACAGTTCCTTTCAAGGTACACAAATTCATGCACTGGGCCCTTAGTTTATTTATAAAGATATATGTACAGTTATGTTCATTGCAGCATTCTTCACAGTAGCCAAAACATAGAAAAAACCCAAGTGCCCTTCCATGAATAATTGGATAAAGATATGGTACATATACACAATGGAATACTACTCATCCATAAAGAAGGATGAAATACTGCTATTTGTGACAAGGATGGATATTGAGTGTATTATGCTAAGCAAAATAAGTTAGACTGAAAAAGGACAAGAACATATAAAACAGAAAGCAACAAAGAAACAAAACAAAACAACTCATAGATACAAACTCAAGGACACAGTATGGTGCTTATCAAGGGGAAGGGGGTGGGGGAACTCAAGAAATTAAACATTTTAGCTTCAGTTATATATTTAATAGGCTTGGTAATTAATGCATGTGGAAAGCTATTGTTACAGGAGCCTTTGTGCCCCAGGAGGACTGCAAGCGATCAAGAAGATATCTGCAGGGATTGGAGGAGGGAGGCTAATGGGGGAGTTAGCGTTAAGGGGACATCTGTAATTCTGTCAACAATTTTTTTAAAGGAGGTATCGGAGCCACTGTGCTCCAGGGAGAGAACTTCTGCTGCCCAGGATGCAAATAAAAAAGGCACAGGTCAGCAGAGGCAGGGATGCTCAGAAAATCACCAGACTGCAACTTTCATCTGATTAACCTTTTCCCTGAATTCCAAACGCTGTACTTACACTTTTCTTCTTATAAAAATGGTCGGCTTGAGATGAGATGTCAGACGCTCTTTTTAGAGTACATAACCTGCCTTCTTCTCAGACTGCCAGCCATCTGAATAAAGCACCCATAAGGATTTAATCCTCGTCTCTAATGATTGGTTCAGGTAGTGACAAGTAACACAAACGCAGACTTCTTCAGTTTCAAGAGCAGAATAAAGTGGGTAAAGGAGACCAAATAGATCAAGATGGAAGGAGACTAGACTTTGGGTGATGAGCACACAATGAAATATATAGATACTGTAGCATAGAATTGTACACTTGAAACTTATATAATGTATTGACCAATGTCACCCCCAATAAACTTAATTAAAAAATAAAAGCTCTTCACTTATATGGCAGTGACTCAGAGGCATGGCGACTATAGAATTTATGAGAGTGAAAGGCAAAGCTACTAATAGTTACACTGGAACGGCTGGTTTAAACCAGGACTGCCCTGAAGCGTCTGGGCAGGATGTTCACTCTCTTAAGAGGCCATGGGTGGAGTGTGGGACTAGCGGAGGCTGAGGCAGTCCCGCCTGCAGGGCTTCCAATCCTCTGTCTCCATCAGGGCAGCTAGCAGCTCTGCTTTCCTCTGTTTTGTGTGGGTTACTGTTCTGCAGAAAACCTAATTTGAAAGGGGTTTGATTGCCATAAAAAGATTGAAAACCGGTGGCTTAGGCAAAAGTTTAAGGTTCAAGAACAGAAAAGTTTAAATGGAGGATATATTTTTCAGGAAAAAAAAAAGAAAGAAAAGAAAAAGGACTGCTTTTTTTTTTCTTTTTTCTTTCTTTTTTTTTTTTGTTCCCCTTTATCTCAGAAGGCAAGGGGTGTTAAAATGTTATGAAAGAACATGTGCTTTTTAAATTACAGCTATATTTTTAAACAAACCATTTGTTGGTGATGCAATTGCAAAAGGCGTCTAAACTTAGCATGTCTATATTTAATTTATAGAATTGCATGTTTTAAAAGAATGAATAGATTCTTCCAGACTATGTTTAAAATCCACTTGTAAGTTGTGACTTTGCAAAGCCAGTTTTTATCCTGGATCACATTAAAAAAAATAATGCTGTGAAAATGAATATTCTTAACAATGGCAACAAATGTGGTGTGATAATCAGTTGCTGAAGAGCCTAACATTTCCTTTTATAATTCACTATTGTTGACAGGAAGAAATATCCATATAACTTGTGAATGCCAGCAAAAAAAAAAAAAAAAGAGCTTTAAAATATCCATAATATTGAATAAGAACTAAAAACTCAATGAAAATAAGCACTAGAAAACTACACATTATGATCTAGAAAATCATTTCATTCTGATTTACTTACTTATTTCCAACTTCAAGTGTTTTCCTTGTTTTAAATTTCATTGAAAATTTGAAATTAACTTTAAATTTATATAAATTTTTTTAGATTAATTATGTAAGTGGTAGCATGACAATTGAAGTGCTACAAATGGTTTCATTAAATACTTTGCAGTTCAATTTGTAATTTTGGTTTCAGAATAAACTCAAAATTTAGAAAAAATATTCTACATATTTTTCTTCCTCCTCCTTCTTCTCACTTTATTTCAACCTCTTCTTTTTTGAACATTTACTAGCTCAGTATATGTTTAAGAACTAAACTAGAAAAATATTTCTTTCTCAAGTTTAACTTTGATTTTCAAGGGAGGCAAAAAGACAGATACCATTCCCCCACAATGACGTGTTTTTAATAACAGAACTTCCTATCTAGAGCTATTTGGTAAAGTGACTTCTTTTTCTCATAATTCTAACCGAGGAATCAATATCATCTCAGAAGTGTTCAATTGATTTTTCAGGCAAGAGGTACCATTCACAATGTTACATTCATTCACAATATAAGACTTTATTATGTTGAGACACCGTTTTGAAGTTTTAGTGTTTTAGACCCAGTTCCCACCCTCAGGATACACTGTCCTGTGGGGAGACAGAGAACTGGAGAAGCAAATAGGCAATGGTAAATGTCATGATGGGAATAGGCACAAGGTTCTATGGAAAAACTAACAGGGAACTCCTAAGTAAGCATCAGGAAATCAAGGGAAATTGGGAGAGGATGTCTGAGATGTGTCCTTAAAAACTAATTAAAGTTCTTCATTAAAATCTATGTAAGTAGGGATTCAAGTATTTTAGCAAGTTCAACCTCATGTACATTCATTCCCACCTCATTGTAGAGTCCCTTGGACAATTATCTCCATGCTAGAATCTGCCACATGGAGGCACCTACATTCTGATTCCGAGTAAAGAGAAGGGTGAATGGATCAGGGAAATCTGGGATTGGGTGAAATATCCAAGCAAGGTCATGACTTTGGAGGTCAGAGGTCAAAATAAAGAGCTATAACTCTCAATCTATACACTCACATGTGCAAAACTTTTACATGCAAATTTTTAAATTTAAAGCTACTGAATTAAAACTCCAAAGCTTAATATATCAGAATGGTGAAAATCAGTCATTTTTTGAGGTGCTTCATTCTTTGTTGGACAAAGTCTGTACATAAAGATCTTACATAACCTAAGGTTATGGAGAATCCTCTGGTTATTGGATATCAGGTCCCTGTCACGTACCATGAAGACATCTGTTTTCTGGTCCCCACAGGTTGGGCAACTCTGCTGCTTGAATCATATTCATCTTTGGACAGACTAAGAATCTTGGTACGTGTCTCTCTAAATGCACCATATTCCCTTTGAAATCTTTCCCCTGTTTGATATGCTATAAGGTTGTAAAGAAGGACCTATTTCTTTCTTCCTTTCTTTCTCTCTTTCTTCCTTCCTCTCTCTCTCTCTTTTAAAATTGACTTTAGAGAGAGAGAAAGGGAGAGGGATAGAGAGATACTAGTAGAAACATCAATGAGAGAAAAACATCAATCAGCTGCCTTCTGGGGATCAAGCCAGAAACCCAGGCATGTGCCTTGACTGGTAATGGAACTGCTGAGCTCCTGGTTCATGGGTCAATGCTCAACCACCAAGCCACAACAGCCTGGCTGGGGACTATTTCTTACTGGCTTCTCAGACCTCTCTCCCTTCCCCAGTCAATCCTAGAGTTCTCATAGCTTCCCCAATGCCCTTTCCACTTTATTTTCCCTTCCTGGTACAGCCCGTATAGAGATCTTATCTCTATTATAAAAACCCTGTGGCTGTGACCCCCGTCACACCATCACGCAGTCACGACCAAATGCCAAAAGGTACCTGCTCAACGTCATATGATTTCTTCATGGGAACAAGTATTGCTCTGTTCAATTCTCATCTTCCAACGAAGGTCAAAGTAAGTGCTCCTGAGAAGGAAAGGTTAGGGCAGGAAACTATTCTTATCTCTGCCCATAACTGTCTTCAAGGTGGGCTGGGCTGTGTGCACAGCGGGGCATGAGTGGGTGGGCGGGGCTGCATGCATGGTGCGCAAGAGTGGGCGGGAACTTGACGCTGGGTCCTGCAGAGCACCGGGTCTGGGTCTCGCCTGATTTTGTTCAATGGGCCTTTAGTTTTAAATAAAAACAGAAAGACCTCTTATCATTTGGCTGCTTCTGCTTTGGCTCTGATCAAATCCTTGTAGCCATAATTGCAAAGCTGGCGGCCTGCTAGAAATGAGGGTGGTTGGGGAAGATATAGGCAGAACATGCACAATTTAACCGTTAAATAAATTATCCTTCCATTATGGATATGGTCCTTTGGAAGGAGTAAGGGAAGGAGTTTAGTCTTAGTTAGCTACATCGGAAAAGTGCCACAGTACCCTGGACACTGTGGTCATCTACACAGTGCCCGTCATGTTGCTGGCATCTTTTAGCCGGTTATCAAAGCTTGGTCTGCTGCTTCTTGAAAATAGTCTTTTGGGGGGATTTCATGTTTTATGTATTTCAAGTTTTCAATACTTTTGTCTCTTTCAAATTGGCAGTCACAGGGCTTTTGGTTTTCCAGTTTGGAGTCTTCCTCAAAGTTATTCCATGGCTCTCCAGATGCCCTACAATTTCTTTTCTTTTTTAAAAATATATTTTATTGATTTTTTACAGAGAGGAAGGGAGAGGGATAGAGAGTTAGAAACATTGATGAGAGAGAAACATCAACCAGCTTCCTCCTGCACACCCCACACTGGGGATGTGCCTGCAACCAAGGTACATGCCCTTGACCGGAATCGAACCTGGGACCCTTCAGTCCGCAGGCTGACACTCTATCCACTGAGCCAAACCGGTTAGGGTGTGATGCCCTACAATTTCAAATCAGAGGTGGATTCTCCAAATGCCCCTGGGTTCAAAGTGTACACCTTGTGCCCCTACTGCCAAGGACAACTGACTTTTTTCCAGTAGAATTCTTGTAATTATTGATTCTCATGATTATTAATAGAATTTTCCATTCTATAGCAATTAAGATTTTAAAGCTTTTTCACTCATTACCCCATTTGATTCTCAGGAGAATCCTGAAAACTAGGACAAATGTTATCATCTATGCCCCCTAACTATAGTCTTGATTACAGACCTCAAAAGCAGTAGATTGAGTGAAGAATTGTTGATAGAAATTTAAGTTGTGAAAACACATTCCAAATAAGCAGAATGAACCATACTCAAGGCACTTATGTCTTCTTTAAGCTAAGGACAAATCACTAAAAAGTATCCGAGAACATTGCAGGAATTGTCACTGGGATTTGAAAGACATTGGTTATTCTCTTTACTCTGATTCAGATTATATCCCTTTGACACCAGTTAAAATCTTCATGAAGTTGTTCTCAGTGTAACAAAAGGATCAGTAAGAGCTTTTTTCTTTGTTTCTTTTCTCTCTCTCTTTCTTCTACTTCCCCCTCTCCCTCTCTTCTTTCTTCTCTTCTTCATTCATTCATTTGTTCTTTCCTTTATTTTTTCCTCCTTACCTCTTTCCCTTCCTTCCTCTTTAACTCCCACCCCTCAAACATGTGAAAAACATCAATTTCTACTCTCAAAGTTTTTTTTTTTTTAAGTTTTTAAATATATTTTATTGATTTTTTTACAGAGAGGAAGGGAGAGGGATAGAGAGTTAGACACATTGATGAGAGAGAAACATCGATCAGCTGCCTCCTGCACCCCCTCTACTGGGGCTGTGCCCGCAACCAAGGTACATGCCCTTGACCGGAATCGAACCTGGGAACCTTCACTCCACAGGCCGATGCTCTATCCACTGAGCCAAACCAGTTAGGGCTACTCTCAAAGTTTTAAAAAACCCGAGCAATAATGATTTTGCAAGAACACAAAGGTTGCTATTAACTCAATCAAATGCATAGTTATATATAGTATATATAATTATATTATTATTTACTAAGGTGAAAGAAAATTTTATTGATTGAGCACCTATTATGTGTCAGACACTGCTGAATTTTACATATGTTTTGTTATTTAAGCCTCACAACCATCCTTTGAAATAGATATTGATGTAGCTCAAAGTAATTAAACAAATTTGCTAAGACTTTATAATTGAAAAATGACAGAGGCAGAATTCTAAATCTGTTCTTAAGGGCCTCCAAAGTCAACACCTTGTCATTACAGGAGTATGAAAATGATAAATTGAAAATGATAAAATTTAAATTTGGATCAGAATCATACAACCTATAACCTCAGACTAGAAAGTGACTTCAGACGTCTTCTTAATGCAAACTGCTGAGCCTCTAAAATTATCTGCAAGGTGATTGCCTAATCTCTACTAGGACACATTTAGTAAGAGGTTGGAAAATCTAGTAAGAGGAGGATTATTTTCTTGAGAAATTAATTCTTGTTTTGAGCCAAATTATGTCTTTCTCTTTTTCTCTATCCCATTCTTTGATCCTGGTTATCTCTTATGTCTAGGGTGATCATATGTCCTACTTTGCTCAGGACAGTCTTGACTTATATAAATTTATTGTCCCAGCATAATTATTCATAGTGTCTCATTTAACTCTAAGAAATGCTCCATTTTGGGTAACAAATTGTATGTCTACCATCTATGAGGCCACACACAAATATCTGAGATGAGTCATCAACTCTCTCATCACTCATCTCCTCTGCAGGCTAAATATTTCTGGTTGATTTTTACTACAAATATGTAGTTGTAAATTTCCCTCAATCCCCTTATGGCGACAGTTCCCTGGACATTTTCAAATTTAGAAGTTCCTAACTTAGTCTTCATGGACCCTTGGGGAGTCCACGCATAGCATTTGAAATTCTATGTGAAATACTGCATATAAGAGTATCATGTGCATTTCTTAGTGTTGCTGTAACATATTACCACAAACTAGGTAGCTAAAAACAACAGAAGTATATTCTCTTGCAGAAGGCCAGAAGTCTGAACTCAAAGGGTCAGCAGAGTTGGTTCCTTCCATAGACTCCATTTTGTGCTTATCTTATAACTTATGGTGGCTTCCAACACCTTTGGTATTTCTTGGCTTGTGGTAACATACTTCCAATCTCTGCCTGCATCTTTACATGATGTTCTTCGCTGTGTCTCTGTGTCTTCTTCTGTTTTATCTCTAAATCCAGGATTACCTCATCTTCATTTAGTTTATTAATTACATCTGCCAAGTACTCTATTTCCAAATAAGGTCATATTCACAGGTATGAGAAGTTAGGACTTAAACTTTTTTTTTTTTTTTTGAGTGGGGCACAATTAAACACACTACTAGCATATGTGTATTGTTCTAAAAAGTAGGCCAGTAGATTTTCTCATACCACAAAAGAATCTGTGATTTTCCCAAAAGTTGAATAACCTGCTCCAGTTTTCCTTCCCTAATATAATATTTCTGACATCATTAAGGACAGTTTTCACTGAAGAAATAATGCCTGACAAATGGTGGGCATTTACTAAATATTTGTTTAACAAATGATTTACTGGTCTGATCATTTCAGAGAACAGTCGCCCTCTTTGAAAGTTTGCTCCTTTTGTTTTTTTTCAGCAGTCAATGGATATATTGTTTTTTCAAGGGCAAATATTACTGATAGTCAAAATTGTAGCCTTGATTTATGATTATAGCTACTTGGAGTCACATACATTTCAGATAGAATAATAGAAGAATCCTCTTGTAAAAAGAACTTATTTTCCTTCTTTTATTTTGTAGTTCAGGTGGAAATTGATAGGGGCGAGGTTCCTATTCACGAAACAGATCAGTTCTGATTAAAATGCCAGAGTTCCATGAGAATCTGACATCTATTTCATTTTTTCCCATCAGTCTCTGGTACCTCTGAGTATAGGACATGGATGCTCTGGTTTCCTGTATTACTATGTTGTTGTTGTTTTATTTTTCTTTTCCCTATGAGAAAAAGAAATTAATGTTGCTTTCTCCAATCCATGGCAAAAAATCTTGTGAAGACATCACTCCATTTGATGGGAACTGTACAATTGACTTCTTCACTAATTGTTCATACTCACCCTAATTTTTCCTTGGGGAAAAATTCACACTTCAAAACCTCAGCCTGCAGTCAACATAGATCCCAGAATTGTTTCTTCCTAAAATCTAACACCAGCCTTTCATGCTATATTTATCCTGTGATGTATTTCACAGCTGGAACACTACCCTTCAGAATGATGGGCTAAGTCCAGCAATCTGTAGACTTTTCCCCATGATTAATTATACTTAGGTGCCAACAACCTAGGATAGAATCAGTTTTGATAGTCATTCAACTGACAGTTAAGCCCCAATTAATTTTACGCTTCATTAGACATCTGCCCTTAGGTTAGATTCTAATGATTTGCTTCCAATGTCCAAGATGCCTCTTGGACAAATGTAACTGAACAGGGAACTGATTTTTGTAATTCAATTCTATTGGGGTTTTCTTTTGAATTTTAACAGTTTATGCCTTTACACAAATTGGACTCCAGAAAAATAATTTTAGTTTGCCCCCTACCCCCACTACTGAAGATCAAGAAAGATAGAAATAAGGCTGTATTAGCTATTAGAATCTCAGTTACTATCAAGGGATTCTTACTGAGCTTCTGGTATTTATGTAAACAAAATTTCTTGTCTTGATGGAACACCCAAATGAAATGAATGTAAAATTTCTTAATGTTTATATCCTCCTGCCAAGGTACCCGTTGTTTGTTTGGATGTATGGCTACAATTCAACAATCTTGTGAATTCCATTTAATCCTACTATCTGACAGATGAAATAAATATTGTTGTGCACTCGAATGCCAGAATAGATGGTAGGGCTTCCAGAGTCTTACCTGAACTCATTTTCAAGTAGAAGGATTGTTTCCCCATGGGTCATTCTTTTAAGTGGAATGTTCCTGTTCAAATTGATTTTCCCCCATAGGTTAACTTTAGGATCCTCTTCCCCCCTGTGAATAATTAGTGTCTCTCCTACATTTGCACAATCCTTGACTTGATTATCTATTCTTGTCTTATCCTCTGAAATTAAAAGGTTAATTAAATATGACTGAGTTGTTTCAAAACATTCTGCCAATTTAAAAATTCTCTTTTATGTTTTGAAAAGTTCCTGAAGCTACATTATGAATTTGTCTTGTTTGTCCTTTGTTAGACTCACATTAAGCCCCAACTTGACAAAGATTACCAGAACTTTAAAAAATAACAATCCTGACTAATTTAGAAAGTTATAGAAAATGGTAGTAAAAGGAAGCTACTTGGGCCCTCGCAGGTTTGGCTCAGTGGATAGAGCATCAGCCCACAAACTGAAGGGTCCGGGGTTTGATTCCGATTAGGGGCATGAACCGGGAGGCAACCAATCAACGTTTCTCTCTTATTAGAAAAATAAGGACTGCCAATTTAGGAAAATAATTACCCAATTGATGAGGGAGTTTATAGAATTGGGATTTCCAATAAATATGCAGGAGGGGTCTATTTCTGCCAACTGTGTAGTTCAATGAAAACAGCCTGAAACTTTGTAAATGCTAGGTCCCTCCAGGGGTGGGACACAAAAGCCAGAGATAAAAACCTTTATCAGCAAAATTCAAAGGTTTATAGAGCTTGTGAGTTAATCCTGCTTTTCTACATTCTTCCTTCTTTCTTGTCTTTCTTCCTTCTAATTTTTTCTTCCTTTAATGTTTTTCTTTAAAAACAATTAAAAGTAATAACATTATCACTGAATATATTCACAGTTATTAAAGGAAAAATAATTTAAGTAAAACTTTTCATCTAATTTATTTTATAAATAGTTGCATACTATTTCATAGAATACATATGCCCTAATATTTTTCAACTATCCTTGTATTGGTGAACATTCATATGTTTTGCTAAGGCAAAAATAAAAGCTTCAGTATTTGTACATGTATTCTTATATACTAGTTCATTTGGGTAAAGGTTTTTGGGGGTTAATTCTTTGACCTAATTGTAAGCTTATTTTAATTTTTATTAGTAACTGCCTAAATATTCCCATATAGATTATAGAATTCCTTTTATATAAGTGATAGATTCTATATGGTTTAAGAGGCATAAAGAATAGATCTAGAAAAGCTAATTTCTCTCCTAGAGTTTCTGAAGAAGAAATAGAGGAGATATAAGAGAGCAAACAATAAAATATATAATAAACATATCCTCATAATTCAAAGGAAAAAAGAAATTGCTCAAAAAAAGAGAACTAAAATAACATCTGATTTCTTGGCTTTGATGTAGGTTGCTAGCAAACAATGTCTCCAAGGTGCTAAAGGAAAATTATTTAGATACTTTACACAGCCAAACTTTCATTCCAATGTAAGAGCAAATTTTTCTTGCCCTCATTTCCTTGGGTGGGTCAGTGTCTACCCTACTTCCATGTGAGCAGGAAAACCACAAAAGGCAGAGATAGGGATGAATAATAGTGAATGCCTGAGTATTTCCTGCTGCCCCTTTTCCTCCCATACTCCAAGGGCTAGATGATTATATCTAAAGAAAAGGAATGAGAAAAGTGAGAACAGGGTTTAAAATAAGCTTAATATCCTCAAAGGAGTAGTAAGGGCAGACACCGGTAATATAAAGAAGGAAACAAATATTGATTAAAAAAAAAAAAGGACCAGTTGGGAATTATTTATTGTCAAAGGTGGGGGAAAAAAAAAAAAAGGACACATATGTAATACCCTTTGTAATATTTTTAACAAAAAATAAAAAAAAAAAGAATTGATGGAAGAAACTATCCAAATAACATTAAGAAATCACAGAAATGAAAAATATAAGAAAAACGCAAGAAATTTAAAAAATTGTACTTGAATAGCAGGATTCAGAGAAAAAAAAAAAAAAAGTAAAAAGAGTAGGGAATGCATATTTAAAGAAACAATGACTAAGAATTTTCCTGAATTATTTCTAAAATTTAACCTAAAGCAGTGGTCGGCAAACTCATTAGTCAACAGAGCCAAATATCAACAGTACAACGATTGAAATTTCTTTTGAGAGCCACATTTTTTAAACTTAAACTATATAGGTAGGTACATTGTTATTAACTTAATTAGGGTACTCCTAAGCTGGCCTTTGCTAAAAACGTCCTCAATCTGATTGAGGTACATTCGCTGAGGTCGACCCCTTCCAACTCTCCCATCCACACTCGTCTTGTATACTTGTTTCAGATAGACGAGTGTGGATAGGAGAGTTGGAAGGGGTTGACCTCAGGGAATGTACCTCAAAACAATGTACCTCCCCCAGGCTGCATATCCCACGGCCCACCTGCACCGCCTCTCAGTCTCCCGTCTCTCCCGTCTCTCCCATCTCTCCCGTCTCCTGTCTCCCGTCTCCCGATGGATGGACCGACACCCCCCACTTCTTCTAACGCCACTTCTTCAAAATAGACTCGCCCAGGCCGAAAACCGACTTCTGCGCATGGGCCACGAAGTTTCAATCGCACTGTATGTGCGCGCCCGCACGTGGTATTTTGTGGAAGAGTCACACTCAAGGGGCCAAAGAGCCGCATGTGGCTCTCGAGCCATGGTTTGCCGACCACTGACCTAGAGTGTGTTTCTTCAGTTCTCCTAATGAGTTCGTAAACCATTTAAAACTGTAATTAATACTTCCCGGCAAAACTAACTAAAGAGGATTTTATTCTTTGTAACTGAATCCTGGCTAATATATTAATTGCCAGTAGAATACAAAATAATATGTAGCTTTAAAATCAGCAGAAGAAAAGTTAATCTATCCAACAGGAGGCAGAAAGCTATAAAATAAATAAAAAAGAGAGAACACAGAATTAGGTGGGAGAAATGCAACAACTCTTAATGTAATAGTACTTATGATAAGTATAAAGGTATGGTGCAATACCATGATGAAGAGCTGTGTAGCAGTATTACGCAAAACTTAATGTGCATATTCCTTGTCATCTGGCAATCCTAGTCCTTGGAATATATCCCAAAGGAATTATTGCATTGGGTGACAGATAAGCATGTGTAAGTATATGTATTACAGTATTGTATTTGGTCCTAAAGATATGGAAACATATGTGGTGGTTGAAGTTAGACACTTGGAAGAAAACAATTAGATTTTCAAAGAGCCACATGGATGGATCTTCAAAAGAGTAGAATGCAAAAAGAACTAGATCAATAATACAATGCCTATATTGATATAAATTTAAAAGAACTCATGGGATCACAGTAGACAAAGAAAACTAAATCTATAGCAGTCAGAAATCATAAAGTAGCAGGACTTGCAGTAGCACATTATTTTCATTATCTATTAATGAGCAACAAACTATCCCATACTTAGTGACTTAAAACAACAACCATTTAGCACCTCACAATTTTATGGGTCAGGAATTCAGACAAGACTTGACTGGATGATTCTTGTACTTCACATGACATTAACTGGTGTGACCAACTGGTATTTATTAGTAGAAGGGCTGGTCTGCAGCACACAGATGGCTTCACTCTCATGCCTGGTGCCTTGGTAGAGGCTGAAAGACTGGACTCAACTGGGACTGTCAACTGGAGTGTCTATGTGTGGTGTGACTTCTCCAGAAAGGTGGTCTCAGGTAGGTGGACTTTTTACCTGGTATCTCAGGGCTCCCACTGAAGGCATTCTAAGGGTAGGAAGTAGAAACTGTCAGTTTCTGAAGGCCTGGGTTTTGAAACTAGCTCAGTGTCAATTTTGCCATATTCTGTTAGTGAAAGCATTCACAGAGAGTACCAGATTCAAAGTAAAGGATATTAATTTGTCTCTTGATTGGAGGGAATAGCCAAGAATGTGCAGCCATATTTAATATGCAACCTCTGAATAGACCTGTACAGTGTGAATTAGGGAAGAAAGAGAAGATCTGTAACAAAAACTTTCACAGCCTATATTTTATCAATAGTTCATAAATCTTTAGTGCCATACATCAGACACAATAGGGTGGAAGCCAGTAAGATGAAGGGAAAAGTACTGAAGTTAAGAAAAAAGGGGAAATAAAATAATATAAAGTGAGAGGGGGCTTGTGTGTACCAATGATGATGTGTACTAGGGACTTCAGAGTGTCCATAGAGGGGTAGGGGATAAGAAATAAAGGTATAATAATTTCTTCTTATATCAAGTTAGAGGGCTATCTCTTTGGACTGCATCACTTTAGCATTTACTAATTTAATTGCATTTAAAATTATGTCCTTTTATGAGTTGAAGAACTTAAATTTGTTGTTATCAGATGTCTTCATTCCTTTGAAAAGATGTACTCTATCATTTCATTCATGGTTGTTGTTTTTTTAAATTTGAATCACTTAGAAAAGAGAGGAAGTATGGGGAAATGTGTGTGTAGTGTGTGTGTGAGCTGGGGCAGCATTTATTATTTCTTCCTTCTTAATTGTAAACTTGGCATTAAAATCTGCCAAGGTTTTCTCAGGGTGAGGCTCTGCCAGCTGTTGAGAGGCAAGAAAACTCTTCTATTTCCAATTTGATTTTTATAGAATATTTTGGCCTTTGGCGACTAAAACTCTCCTCTCTTCCCTAGCTCTAAAGAGGCAGCTCTTATCCTTTAAAAATAATTTTTAAGTCTCCAAGTGTCAAATGTGAACAAGTTTATCAAACTAAATACATTAATTTTAGTTGTTTACATTGTTCATATCTAAGAAAGAAAATATCATAACTTAGTTTATAAATTTGAACATTTTAAAGATGGATCATCTTTGAATCTGAACTTAAAAATCAGCAACACTGTGAGTGTCTGACCATAGTTTGCTCATCAATAATTTATCAGTAACCAGAATTGCAGGCTGAGTGCCTTGAGCACTTGGAAGTAGGGAAATGAGACTGCCTGCTCAGAATGAAGCAGTTAGGCCCACATCCCGGGGCACAAGATATCCAATCATGACTCAGGGGCAGCGCACGTTCCAGGTGCAGAGGCCGGCCAAGGGCAAGACACTGCGGTGGCAGAGGCCTGGGAGCAGAACCATGCCGAGGCCAAGGAAGGGAGTTCACGGTATTACCCCTAAGAAGGCACACATTGTGCAGCAGCCAAAGCTCAAGAAGGACCTGGAAGTCAGGTTCTGGAAGATTAAACATGATGTGTTGGTGAAAGTCAACACCAGCCTACCCAAGAAGCTGGCATTGCTGAAAGCCTTTGCCAAAAAGTAGGCAGCCTCTTCCTCCTCCACCAAGACACCTTCCTAAGGACACAGCCCCTGCCTCCATCCTCAGACCTCTGCAGGCTACTCCACGGGCAGCACCGTGGACAGAAGGAGCCCTGCTCCCCAGAGCCTTGGGTTGCAGCTCAAAATTTGGGGTGTAGGGTGTAGCCTGGCCTGTGAGCAGATGAACAGCACATGCATAGTGCATGGGGCAGCTCCCCAGGGTGCCTCAGCAATGACCCTGAGGACACGTTCTCCAACTTTCTCTACTCATCTCCCCCCTCAATTTGTATCCACTGGTTTCACCTGGAGCAATAAACCTGGCTTTGTCATTTCAACAACAAAAAGATACTTTAAAGAGTATCGTTTCTAAAGCTTCTAAACTTGCTAAATTTGACTATAATCAGACTAAAGATGTTAATATAGTGAAAAGACTGTCAGTCAGAGAGGAGTTAATCATCTGTGAAAACATATTAAATGGAAAGAAGCTTGCAAAGGCACACCACATCATAAAAGAGAAAATCATCAAAAAGTAATGACATGAAAAAAATGTCTTAAGCATGTGTACAATTAGCTAATAAACACTATGATTATAAAGTCTAAAAATCTTAATCATGTACTAAAGTAAAAGTCATAGAATCATACATGTTTAGATTTGAGAACTTCAGGGACATCTAGTCTACCTTCTTCTCAATAATTCCCTTTCAGAAACATCCAAGATATTTTTGAAAACCTTTAGTCACGCAGTGGTTCTCAACCTTCTGGCCCTTTAAATACAGTTCCTCATGTTGTGACCCAACCATAAAATTATTTTCGTTGCTACTTCATAACTGTAATGTTGCTACTGTTTTGAATTATAATGTAAATATATGATATGCAGGATGGTCTTAGGCGACCCCTGTGAAAGGGTCGTTCAACTGCCAAAGGGGTCGCGACCCACAGGTTGAGAACCACTGCTTTAGTGTTTGTTCTCTGCCTACTAAATCAATGTGCCCATTGATTTTCAGTTCATTCCTGGCCCACTGTAAATGTAGCACACATAAAACCAACATTTACTCACTAGTTAGAGGAATTGTTTCCTAACATACATGGGGAAATGGTTTATGTAAATTGATAGTAGAAAACAGGGATTCTTTTCAGACTCTTAGCTGGAGTTTTGGATTTGGATGGGCATCTGGGGGAGAAGGGTGTATTCTCTGGTAGTGACTCTGGATTCTTCATTACTCCTTCCCCAGGCTGTGTAGTGGTGGAAGACGAAGTGCACGAAGGCACTGACATTGATGAAGAGTAAAGTATCCATCACCCTGGAGGATATATCTGCCTACTCATCATTTGTTTGCCATCAACTCTAAGGAGCATGATGCTACTTGTTTTGCATGATCATGTCATGTAATTTCTACAACATGCCTTCAAGGTAGGATTTATGATCAGATAGCCTTGGAAATGTTTAAAAAATTGTCCATGATCACAGTTTAGAGCTTGTATTTGCACACACAGTTACCTGGCTCCAAATATCAAGGATGCACTTAGTTGCCATGACAACCTTCTCTTACCCAGATTCCTTTCAATGAGGCCTGGCTCCCCTCTCATGGCCCACCTGCATGCCTCCCACATGGTCTCCTAGTTTTCTTCTTAAAATTTATTAATAGTATTACTTAATATTTTATAAACAAAGAATTGCTCTAGAACAGTGCTGATAAAATACACATTTGTAAATTTGGAAGTTAAATATAATATGAGCCCCAATACAAGCCACATATGTACTTTAAATGTCCTGGTACTCTCAATAACACAGTAAAAGAAAACAGGTGAAAATAATTAATCTTAATAGCATAGTTTATTTATAACCCAATATATTAAAATATTATGTTAATATTTAATCAAATGAAAATTAATGAGATATGTTACATTCTTTTTTTGTAATGTCTTCTAAATTTAGAGTATATTTTACATTTACAGCACATCTTACTTTGAACTTAAGACATTTCAGGTACCGAGCAGCTAAGCACCTACATGTAACTAGTGTCTATTAGTTTGAAAGGCACAACCCTAGACATTAACAACTGTGGTGATAATACTAATTAGCCTTACAGATTTAAGATTTAAGTACAGATTATTATTTTATATATTTTTAATTGATTTCTGAGAGGAAAGGAGAAGGAGAGAGAGATAGAAACATCAATGATGAGAGAGAATAATTGTTTGGCTGCCTCCTGCATGCCCTCCACTAGGGACTGAGCCCGCAACCTGGGCATGTGCCCTTGACCGGAATTGAACCGGCGACCCTTCAGTCCACAGGACGATGACACTAAGCCAAACCTGCTAGGGCTTAGGTACAGATTGTTAATTTAAACTTTTAAAAAATCTAGGTTTAATATAATGTTTTTCTCTGTATTTCTGTAGGTGTGTATGAGCAAATTGGCTTTAGTTAGAAATCCAAGTTAAGGTCAAGCAGAAAGGTAACTAATTAGTCTCAATAAAAAAAATTAACCTGGATCATCACTTACTGATTACATCATGACAAATATATCATAATATTTTATATTTTGTTCTTTGATTAATTGGTATTCTAAACTTTGGTCTTTTAACATAATGCTTTAATTTGTCCACCTGGTTTTGAATAGATTTCCAACAGAACACTGAAAAACTTTGGTAGACTGATTAATTATTTGTATGAGATTACCATTTTTTGTTAGGAAACCACAGGTTAGTGGTGTCTATAATAAAAATATGAGGCAGACATAGAAGAGAAAACTTGGAGATATGCCAATATCCATATTTCACTTAATTTCATTCCATCACAAAAAGACAAAGGACTGGGAAATTTTGTTGGAGTGGAATGGTGAAGTGAACACTCTCATTTATTAGAGGAGATCTTATATTGTCATTGATAGGATTTATAATTCTGTTACTGTTCATCTATGCAAGTGATAGGACATTTCTTGGGGCAACTTGGAGTGCATTTAATTCATCATTGTATTCTCTTTACATGATATATTGGGGAATGAGTGAATAACAATAGTAATTAATATGTAGATATATCCTTCGTTATAAAAGATAACAAACAGAAATTTCACATATTAAAATATGACCTGACTTTTATAATGAAAATATAAAAACAAAGAGAAAGAGACACATACTATATACACACACACAAGGAGTAAAAATATGAGACTAATGCTCCAAAAGATTCCTTCCCTGAAAGCACTTATGCCCCAGAGAGAAGAGAAAACCTGAGTTCAGTTGAGAAACATTTTTATTTTTTATTTGTTTACTTGTTTATTGTATGACCCTAATTTTAATTTAAAATTATTTATGTTAAATATTAATAAAGGCAACAAGATACTAAGAGTAATATATCTAATTAACACATATGGGTTATTTTAAATATTTTATCAGATTGTGTCAGAAGTCAGTGTTCTTATGTATCAATCAAGTCCATACATGATTTAGATTAAATTGGTTGCCTTAATCAGTCCTTTATTACCATTAAACAAGTTTCAAGGTTTTTTTAATCAGCTAAAATATTTAATTGAAAAATATCCAAAATGAATGCTTTATTGTACCTCTTCTTAAATCCAGCAATCCTTTCAGAGCCTTGAATTTACCTATTCAGATTATTAAAATGTTGTTTTATGTTTGATGAAACCAAAACAATAAAGCACCAACATTAATGAGAGCATTTTCCTTAGTAGAGAAGTTCAGGCATATTTACTAGTATTTACTATTTACCTTGCAGTTTTCCTATAACAAAGATATCTCAGCCTATTTAGCTCATTAAGAAAAATTGGATTTGCTTTTTATCCTGCATACATTGAGATTGTTTCTCCCACTTCAGAAGATGTCTACTGGCTGAATAAAGCTGATGAGTCTTTCGGTTTTATGTTTTATAGTTACAGTTTATGATTAGAGGAAGAAAAAGAAACAGAAGACTACACAAAACACTGATCTGGCAGAGCTCAAAGGGAAAACAGCAGAACTCTGCAAGATGAGCACAGGAAGATATTGAGAATAAAATACTAAAATAAATTATAATGAATTTAAAAACAAATATAAATATTTTGAAATGATTCCTAAAACTGCTTTTCTTGTGCTGCTCAGGAGAGAAATTTGCATTTAGTAATTTTTTTCATTCTCTCTTTCTTTTTATTACTCATTTGCTCTATGATCTACATGACTACAGAGATTACTGAGTAACCACAAATTGCAAAAAGTCTTGCATGAATAGTTCTGCCAAAAATATTTCTTCAAGTTATACAAAGGAAAAGTTTTAAATTTGAATACACAGTAAGCCATGATTCTTAGAATTGTGTTTTGTGGAACATTACTTAAAACTCAAAAAAAAAAAAAAAGAATTCCTTGGTGAAACTTTTGGGAAATGCTGCAAATATTTCTCTCTTGGAGATTTATAGTGGGCTTTTTTATATTAAAGTTTTGATAGATCCTGCAGTGAAGACTTTGTATAACCTAATATTTTCCAAATTTATTTCAACATGAAGCCTTTTTAAAATTTAACATCTCATTGAATTGTTAAAGGGAAAAAAAATATTTGGAGAAATGCTAATGTGGAGACCGATAATATTTGCACTGGTTACAGCTCCAAATCTTTGAGATTTCCAAATTCATAAAACCCAGAAATTCAAGAACTAAGAAATAGGTGTGTGGTGATGTGCAAGGCTAGCTAAATACCTTGCTTATCAAAACCAACATCATAGCCCATGAGATTCAAATTCACGCTAGATGCTTTTACTAAAAGATCTTAATTTCTCCTGATTTTTATGTCTCAGAACCACCTTGTGTTGGTATGTCTTTATTCTTATTGGTTGAATAAATGATGGATTTTTTTTGTGGTCACTAAATAGTTGAAACTGCAAATAATAAATTTATGTTGCCAACAGTTATAGGTGCAGTATAGTCACTTCATAGCTGTGTGACCTTGTTATTTAACATCTCGGTGCCTCAGTACCCACATCTATTAGTTGGGATGGTAGTGGTTCCTACTGCATAGAGTTCTTATAAAATTCTTAGAACAGTGCCTGTAGTATAGTAAGCACTATTTAAATGTTGCTAAATTAAACATAAAGCATTTTCTTTATCAGTCTTATGCCTGAATATAGATGTCGGATTTGGATTTTGTAAACTGTGGATAGCAGTTCTCATGTGAAGTAGGAAAATAGGAAGGAAGAGAAAGAGAAACAAAGAATATGTGCCTCACCTTCCATGCAAATGCACCAATTGCTCCACATCCACAGATATGAGAGGGTTTTCATATTTTTGCCATTTGTTGGGTTTGGCTTGTTTGCTTAAATGTGGTCTTAGAACCAGCGTGAGAGAAAGTTGAAATTTCTATGTGCCACCTAGACAATTGGAATCAGAATCAGAATCTATGTGGGTGTGGCTGAGAAATGTGCATATATTGCAGGCATTTCTGGAGAATCTCAGACGTGCTGAGGTTTAAGAACCTTTACCAGACACAGTTCAAACTCGTTAACTGCTCAGGCCTCATCAGGGTCAGCTTCTTCTAGTCCATCAGTTTGTCCCTGCAAGTCAATGGCTTAACTACTTAAGGAATTTTCCCTCTGGTCATGAGCAGTCTATGATAGACAGTCAGCAGAGCTGTTCTATCTGTCTTCGGGCTGCAGGATCCTCGCATCTTTCTGCTCAGCCACCCTGAACACTCGCGTGTTACCTGTGGTCACAGGGCGTTGTTCTTTCTCTGGGCATCATGATTACATTCCAGGTGGGAAGAACAGGAGGGAAAAGGGCAAAAGGCTTATTCCAGCTGAGCTTTTAAGGAGTTTGCCTGGAAACCTCGCTCCACAACACGTTTGACTCAAGAAGCAGGCCTGAGTGAGTTGCATTGCCATTCTTAACCCTTATTTGAAGAAAAGGCTAGGAAATGTCCTCTTTGAACTTGGCACATTTTTATGCCCAACAATATTGCAGTAGGCCCTTTGGCATACTCTATATTTTAGGCTTAAAGAAATGATGTTTTCTCAAGTCTTCATGCCTCTGTATATATGGTTACTTGAACAACACTGCCCTTTCCCACTTAACTATTACATTTTCCTCTATATCTTCAACATCAGTTCAAGTTATCCATTCCTCTGTGAAAGGTTTCCATTCCACCCCAGGTAACCTCTCCTTCCTCATTTCATATCCATAACACTATTATAGCTCTATCATGTATACTAACTCAGTAGATGAAGATCACTTTTTTAAAATAAATATTTTTTATTGACTTGATAGAGAGGGAAGAAGAGGAAAGAGAGAGAGAAATATTAGAGAACATTGATTGGTGGCCAACCTTACACACCCCAACCCCACAACCTGGGCATGTGTCCTGACCTGGAATAGAACTGGTGATCTTTCAGTGCATAGGAGGATGCTCCACCAACTGAACCACACCAGCCAGGGCTAGGGGATCACTTTGAAGACCAAGATAGATGGTTTTTGTCCAGAAGCCAACTATAGCAGTTGACTTCTAGTAACAGCTTAATAAATGTTTGTTGAACAAATGAATATACAAAAAAAACCTTGAATAAACAACTGAACTTATGAATGAAGAGTGGAGTATTAATGTATTGGGTAAAATAGTGATTTCTGCTAGACTCTGTTTCTTCTACTCATCATTCAAAGAAATACCTGCCATATGTTTGGGAAACTATTGTATTATGAAATTAAATGAAAGAAAGGAGAAATGCAGTAAAGAAAATGGCACACAATACATATATTAGCTCTTCGTGTTTGTCATCTTCATCTCTAATGTTTCACCCCATGAAGGACTTGGTTCAAAGTAAGTTTTCAGTAAATGCTGAATGAATGAACATTGAATTAAAAGGAAAAGAGAATAACGAAAGAGTTAGCAGGCTGCTTTCATCTCTTAAATTCCAGCAGTATATTATTAATGTCATTGTTCTGAGTAAATAATTTTAGAGTGCAATAGATTAGTAATTAACGGTAACAATAATTATTGCTCAAAATGACACTATATAGAAAGCTGGTATTTGTAAAGTCCTTTCAAGATATGTGGGGTAACTGCATTGAGCATTCAAGCTTAAGCTTTACATTTTTTATAACCACACATATGCCCCATGACTCTAGAATTGTAAGACATAAATTTATAGCTACATACTACTAGGATCTAATTATGAAAATCATTGCCTTCACACAGGAGTATATTTTGGGAGGATTTTTTTTCCATCAATAAAAAAGAATTTTATCTAATTCATGTATAAACCAGATATTTATTTTGCAAACATTAAAGTGCTAGATCTTAATATGCTCTGCTAAATCTGGGTTAGAGCTGGAGAAGGCTGAGACGTAACCTTTTTTGTAAAATAAAAGTGAGGGAAGCTTGGCTTTATGTGTAGGGAAAACATGCTTTTTCTCTCTCTCTTTTTTTAATCCTCACCTAAGGATATGTTTTTTTGTTTTGTTGTTTTTTTGTTTGTTTTTCAAGAGAGAGAGGAAGAGCAAGAGAGAGAAATATCAATGTGAAAGAGAAACATCTATCAGTTACCTTCCATATGCGCCCTGACCAGGGATTGGATGCATAACCTGGGCATGTGTCCTGACTAGGAATCAAACCTGAAACTTTTTGGTGTACAGGACAATGCTCCAACCAACTGAGACACCCAACCATGGCAACATGCTCTCTCTTTTAACACATCCAGGACCAAAACCTGGGGACTCCAGCTCTTAGAGTGCTTAGTCCACTGTTAAAATAAAGGAGGAGAGTAGCTGAAAAAAAAAAATGCTTACCCATTTTTCATGCCCAGGGGATAAGAGGAAAAAGAAAATGAAAATCAGAAATAGGGTATCCGTGCTCCCTCCCTTCCTGAATAGGACAAGAAGAAAAGCAGGTTCTAGAAGTTGAGGGAAAGAGCGAGGCCAGGTGCCTTCCCTGTAGCTTCCTTTGGAACTCCGGGAAGGAGCCACCTCGGTGATGGCGTCGAGGTAACCTGAAATGGTGGCTGTGACTTTCCTGAGGTTTAGCGTTTCTGAGCCACCCTCAGTTCTGTTTATCACAGACACTGAGTCAAGAACCACCAGCAGCAGAGGCCACAGAGGCAACAGAGCTGGTGGTAAACAGCCAGGCCAGTGTGCCACATGGACCATGCATCAGAGACTCAGCTGCTAGCTTTAGGTCTACAGAAGGTATTAAAATAGAAAGGTGGGAAAATATAAAAGCACAGGGAACTTTGCCAGATTTAAGTTTCCCCAGGAATAATCCTAGTCAGGACATTTTTGTATATGAGTCATTTATTCATAGAAAAGCAAGCTATTAGTCTTTCTGAGAATAATTTGGCTGAATTTGGCATAGATACTGAAGACACAGAACATCAATACTGCCATGGATTGAAACTTATTTATTTCACTTAGTAAGGAGATGACACCATTACTTTAGATTTGTCATGTAGATCATAATGAAATGTAAAGCAGTTTTTTCTTTGTTTTGTTTTACTTTCTAGAAGTGGCAAAGGGGAGATCAGGCAGGAGAAGAACAGAAAGCATTTCTGGTGGGAAACACCTATCTATCACATATTTGAAAACACTTTATGTGACCGATATAGAACACCTCAGTCTGTAGTTAACAATCTAGCTAACACAATTTGTTTAAGAATACCAACCCTAAAAGGGAGTGTGAACCAAAAGCTTAAATGGTTTATCAAATATTAAATGTAAGGGGTGAGAAGTTTGAAGGAGAGTTCCGTATCAGAGAAGGCTCTAAGAGAGGAAGTAGGATTGATACAATTCTTAAAGATTACATAGCAGCTTGATTAGAAGAAAAATATAGAAAAGTGTGATGATATAGATGTGGACATGTTAGCCTGTCCAAATAATATTTGCAAAAGCAAAAAGATAAAAAATAAAAGAGGAAACAGATACTTCTGGGGAATCCCATCCAGTGCTGTGGTTAGGAGGGGTAAGAGGTATTAGCAGGTAGGTAGATGCAGAGCAAACTGGCTTTTAAAATCCAGAAGGAGTCATTTATTCTTTTGGGTGAGAAACACTGAAGATTCACTGTAGGTTCTTGAGCAAGGGAGTCGCACTAGGAATAGAGATTCAGGCATATTTATGACCAGGTAGAGGGGTAGAAGACTAGCAAGAAAGTGAGGAAGGTGCTATTGAATTCATTGTACAGATGGGGCAGAAGCAATAAAAAGGGAGGAAATTAGAGTTAAAAAATTGATGGTTAATCCTGGTTTCCCCGGGACCATTTAGTCGATATCTGCTGTCCCAATGTAGTTATTGACAGCACTTCTTTCACATAGATGAATTACAGCATCATTTTATATATTGGGGAGCAACTCCTAACCAGGTAGCTGTGATCATGAAACTGCATTTCTGTGTCTCTGGCAAATATAGGGAATATGGACATCCAGAATGGGGAAGCACTTCACTTTGGACCCGAGTAGAGGGAGGCATAGCAGTATTTGGAAGTGTAAATACCCAATAGACAGTTGAGATAAAAGATAAACCGAGAAGATGCACATTCCAGAAACCAATTTCGCAATCATCTGCATTCTTTCTTTGAAAAAGCCAGTTTGTACCAAGCCCCACATTTTGATTTGAAATATGAGAAGATGAATTGAACAAGGGAATTAGCAATATCCAGCCCAATCTACCAGAAGTCCATGCAATATCAAAGATCAGGAGATGTGAAAGACTGCCATTCAGTGGAAGGTTTTTTAAAAAAAATATATTTTATTGATTTTTTACAGAGAGGAAAGGAGAGGGATAGAGAGTTAGAAACATTGATGAGAGAGAAACATCGATCAGCTGCCTCCTGCACACCCCCTACTGGGGATGTGTCACAACCAAGGTACATGCCTTTGACAGGAATCGAACCTGGGACCCTTTAGTCTACAGGCCGACACTCTATCCACTGAGCCAAACCTGTTAGGGCAAGTGGAAGGTTTTAATAAGAGTTTGACTAAAGGGATCTCGTATTCCCCAACATAACATTCCAGCCCACTTCCCACTATTCTCCTTCATAAAGATTTGAATCCAGACTATTGCCTGCAGACTAGTTTAGTCACTGCCTGAAATTAATGCTGGATTCCTCCCTCCTATTTGCCCAGTGCCTGTTACCTCACGCCCACCCCCATTTCCTACCTCTCCCTTCCCACAAGCCTTTCCTGAGAGCTTCTCCACTGTCCATTTCCTACTAGTGCTTTAATGCCTATTAATTTCTAACTTCCCTATGAAGTTTTCGTTACAATACCAACACATTTCACTCTGTAGATAAGACCTCATGGCACTTAATGTCTTTACTGCTAATTTGATTCCTGTTTAATCACATATTTGCATCATGGCACCCATTTTTCTGTGGTCTTGTATGTTTTATAACTACCCAACCACTCTAGTATTTAACTTATGATATACATATCTAATCTCCTCAAGGTTATGTGCCCTTTTAAAGTGGGGCTACCATATTTCTCTTGATTTGGGGTTATCCTATACTTCTCATAAACACAATAAAACAAAACTTTTTCATGCTCATGTTGATGAGTGAGTCCAAATTTTAAGACTATTACTAATGAATTTTTAGAATATTACCTCAACTTTTACTACAAACTATTAGACCCCTTACCAAATTTATTTGAATCATCATAATATTGAGAGATTCTTCATGTTTTGAAGACAGTTGATGTAAAACATGAATACTTTCACTTGTTCCAAAGACATTTTTCACTGGCCATATAACAGTATGAGTTACATTTAAAAATCATATTGATTTAGTCTGCTATTTAGTGTCATATAATACAGTGTAATGTAGTATACAGAAAACATTCTACTTCTAATGTTAGAGTTGTATATTCTACCAATTAATGAGGATACAAACTGTTTCACATTTCCAAGGTGGCAATGGCAGAATTCAGGGTGTGCTTTCCCCCCCTATTCCTTGTGGATGTATCGATGAGTTTTAATTACTTAGTCATTGGACAAACTCAAGATCTTTGTCTCTCTCCTGAGACTACCATTGCTACAGGCCCATTTACCAGTAGCACCTCATAAGCTGTTAAATAAAATGGCACCTTTTTATAATACAGGTGTGAAAAAGGATTGCTTCCACTTTTACAGGTAAACTCTAAGATGAGTAGTTATAATAAATTGAGGGGCATAATTTGGACTAGGCTATGTATGAGACAAGTGATTTAGAAAATTATTACGTAGGATTCCATTGAATTTTCAAAGGTATCTCTCTAATTCTGAACGTAGGTGTTTCTTGCATCATCAGTTTAATATGAACTTCAGAATATAAACTTGTCATGGGAGACAACCAGCTTAGATTGATTCAGAAGTTAATCTTCATGAGCTTCATCAACACAATTTCTGTTAAGATGAGGTGTAATTTGTTGAACATCCATCCATCTTTCCTCCAGAAATATGAGTAATGGTCTTATACTTTTAATTTGCACTTAGAGTCTATATGTTAAAAAAAAACATGTACAAATAGCTAGGAAGTGAATGACTAGACATATGTATGTTTGAAATTCAAATAGTGTTATGGGAAAATGTTTTTACTATAGTAAGTACATCTCTGATGTCTTCAGGGGAAATTGAAGAGTATTTTATTGACTAAGATCAAACGATCTGTAATTACCACCCATAGACACAAAGTAAAATTGTAGCAAGTAGAGCCAGCATTAGATTGCATCACATAGGCAGGCACTATTCAGGTATATGCCCAGGCATTTCCTTGGAGAGTTCACATAGGTTTACCAGAAAGCCCATCCCACCTGGCATTAGTTGCCCTTCTCTACCATGTCAGAGTTTGTTTATTTTTATAAACAAACATCAAATAACTAGAAAGCAGAAACAAGCATTCTGGTTAATTCAAATGCATAGTTCTTTTTTTATTTCCAACTTTTAATAAAATATTTGCAAATTTTTAAAATTTATTATCAATGTATCTGAATGCACATGAACCTTTTTGGCATGATTCTTGTGGTCTGAACATTTTATTCTCTTGCATATAAATCATTAAATGTTCCTATTGCAAGTTGAATAAAATGCACAAGTCTTACCCTGGACAAAAGGGACTTCCTTCAAGATCTGAGTCCAGCCTGCATTTCTGAAACTCCCATCAGTTCCTAAATTCCAGCTTTATAAAATTGCTTTCAGTTCAGTACCCTGTCTTTCACACCCTTGTGGCTTTCCCCATAGAGTTGGAGTGATTTTTAAGATTACAAATTTTATCATTTCACTAACCTCTCTTTTTAAATTTTGCAATGTTTTTATTGATGTTCCTCACAGATGTTTCTTGACCTGGCCCCACCTACCTTTCTAGAGCCATCTCAGGTCACTCCTCTCCCTATTGTGTATGTGAAAACAGTGCTCATCTTCATAAACAGCTGATTACCACAGGGCCATTATACATGGTATTATCATTGTCTCATGCTTCTCCATATGCCGGTTAGGGTAGTTAACCCTCTAAGTTTTAACCTCAATGTCACTTACTTCTCTTCTTTACCTGCAAGTTAAATCTTCTTCAGACATTTTCTTGGAACTTTTAAAAGACAAATCACTCATAGTTAACCCTTTAAATTTCCCACAACAATAAAAAATGCACATGGGCAGGGACCTTATTATCTTGCTGACCCTTATACTTTGGTCTACAGCATATGGCCTGGTCCACAATGGTTATTAAATGAGCATTTGGTAATTGATCCAAGTTGTTTCTGTTGTCTAGAATTCTATCCTTGGATGAAATGCTGTTCATTCTTCAAGACACAGCTCAAGTATTACCTCTAGAGAATGATAATGGGTTCTTACCTTAGATTTGGGTTTACTTGTTCCCCAGAAGCACACTATGTAGGTTATCATGTGCTTGGATAGGCTTCTCATGTAGTGTGGAGGTATGTCTGTTTTTTCAACATGTCTGTCTTTGAGAACTGTGACTATGACTCATGCATTTTACATTACCAAAACCTAACATGACACCTCCATACAGTGAGTACTCAAAAACTATTTCTACTCATGAATGAATGGGTTATTGCATTTCCCAATTATCACATTAAAGTTTATTTCTCTTTGAATACATGAAGTGGAAGAAGTGAAGCAAACAAGGATACTGGGTATCCTGGATCTAGTCTGAGCTTTATCACTAAATGACCAATGGAAAAAGAGTTAACAACTCTGATATTTAGCTTTCTTATGTATAAAATAAAGAAGATGCCAATGATGACTTCTATACATCTCTTTTACCTGTTAAATATGTAATTAAAGTAGTAAATGTAAAAGGTGTAGAGCATAAAGGTGCAGGACTACTTATATGACATACATCAACTTTTGTGACTAAATTTTTAATAACATTTGGTTTATTTTAAAATATGCCTTTTCTCCCAAAGAAGAATTTTGGGGGAATCTGATTATTTGAAATGTGGAGATTCATTGAACAAAACGAGTCAGGTGACAGAGCTCTCTCTGTTTAGTACAATTAATATATATTGAGGTCCTGGACTAAACTTTAGAGTAAAAAGAAGAATAAGATGAAGCCTTACCCTTCTTACAGGAGAAGCAGACATTCAGATACAATCATCTCTTCATATGTCTGGGGGATTGGTTCTAGGGCCCCCATAGATACCAAACTATATGATGTTCAAGTCCCTTATATAAAATTGTATACTATTTGATTATAACCTTCATACACCCTTCTATATACTTTAAATCATCTCTGGATTACTTATAATACCTAATAGAATGTAAGTGATATGTAAATAGTTGATATACTGTATAGTTTAAGGAATAATGACAAGAAAAATGTCTACCTGTTCAGTACAGATGCAGCCACTGTAGGCCTAACTACGTACTAAATCTACAGGTGCAAAATTCATGGATATGGAGACCAACTGTAATTAAATCCAAGACAAACAGCTAACATTTGTATAGCAATTACTATATGCCAGGCACTGTTCTAAGCAGTTTATTATAATCTCACCTTTTTTTCACAATTGGCATAAGAAATTGATATTATTATCCTTATTTTGAAGATCAGAAAACTGAGAGTGGCCAAGTGACCATCTATAGTCAAACAACTAGCAGGAAGTGGTAGAACTGAAGTTTGAACCCAAGAGGTCTAGCTCTAAAGTTCTGTGTTTAAATATCATTCTAAAACCCTACCTTTTCAATCAGTGTGATACCCAAAATAATAAGATCATAAAATATTACAAAGAGTAATGTTCAGAATGTAGTGGTTAGGAAAGGCTAAGTAGAGAAAAACCACCTGAAGCTAAAGATGGTATAATGCATGGAGTACTGAGACAGGAACCTGCTGTCTGTCATGTACCAACTACATTGCTGTGGTCCAGTTGCTTAGTCTCTCCCAGTCTGTGTTTTCATCTTCAAAATCATGGCAATAAAACCTACATCATAAGGTTTTAATATATTTTTATTGATTTAAAAGAGGAAGGGAAAGGAAGAGAGAGATAGAAATATCAATAATGAGAGAGAATCATCGATTGGCTGCCTCCTGCATGCCCCCTACTGGGGATCGAGCCTACAACCTAGGCATGTGTTCTGACCAGGAATCAAACTGTTACCTCCTGGCTCATAGGTTGACACTCAACCACTGAACCACACTGGCCGGGCTACATCATAGTTTTATCATAAAGTTTAAGTCAGAAATGCATATTAATGTATTTCCCCTAAGTGCCTGCAACCATATTCTTGACTTCACATGTAATTTCAGAACCTGTCATCTAAAAGTGAAGTCTATGTTTCTGCCCTTTAACCTGGACAGGCCTTTATTACCTTTTCTGGCTTCTTTATGACTTTTGAGGCAGGTTATTAAAAGTAATACAGCTTTCACCTGGCTCTCTCATGGGATGATTGACCTAGAAACCCAGCCATGAACTGTGAGGAAGCCCAGGACACACAGAGACACTCAACGACGAGTCACTAAGGCTCCTGATCCTCAGCCCTGGCTCGCTTTAACTTCCCAGAATGTCAGTGAGCCATCTGGAAAACAAATTATTCAAACCTCAACTGAACTGACACTGGATGAAGCAGAGATGAACCTTCCTCACAAAGCCTAGACCAGTGGTTGGCAAACTCATTAGTCAACAGAGCCAAATATCAACAGTACAACGATTGAAATTTCTTTTGAGAGCCACATTTTTTAAACTTAAACTATATAGGTAGGTACATTGTTATTAACTTAATTAGGGTACTCCTAAGCTGGCCTTTGCTAAAAATGTCCTCAATCTGATTGAGGTACGTTCGCTGAGGTCAACCCCTACCAACTCTCCCATCCACACTCGTCTTGTATACTTGTTTCGTCTATCTCCTTTCTGAAAACCAACTTCTGCGCATGGGCCACGAAGTTTCAATCGCACTGTACGTGTGCGTCCGCACGTGGTAATTTGTGGAAGAGCCACACTCAAGGGGCCAAAGAGCCGCATGTGGCTCGCAAGCCATGGTTTGCCAACCACTGACCTAGACCAAATTGCAGATTCATGAGCAAAATAAATGACTGTTATAGATGTAAGACACTAAGTTGTGGTATGAAGCAAAAGATTACTGGAACATATTTAAATCAGATAATACATATAAAGTACTTAATATGGTATATGATTTATAATACATGTTTTTTTAAATTTCTTTATTGATTAAGGTATTACATATATGTCCTTATCCCCCCATTCCCCTCCATCCCCCTCACTCATGCCCTCACCCCCCTGTTGTCTGTGTCCATTGGTTAGGCTTATATGCATGTATACAAGTCCTTTGGTTGATCTCTCCCCCTTACCCCCACACTCCCCTACCTTCTCTCTGAGGTTTGATGGTCTGATCAATGCTTCTCTGTCTCTGGATCTGTTTTTGTTCATCAGTTTATGTTGTTCATTATATTCCATAAATGATTGAGATCATGTGATATTTCTCTTGTTCTGACTGGTATATTTCACTTAGCATAATGCTCTCCAGTTTCATCCATGCTGTTGCAAATGGTAAGAACTCCTTCTTTTTTTACCACAGTGTTGTATTCCATTGTGTAGATGTACCACAGTTTTCTAATCCACTCATCTGCTGATGGGCACTTAGGCTGTTTCCAAATCTTAGCTATGGTGAATTGTACTGCTATGAACATAGGGGTGCATATATCCTTTCTGATTGGTGTTTCTGGTTTCTTGGGATATATTCCTAGAAGTGGGATCACAGGGTCAAATGGGAGTTCCATTTTTAGTTTTTTGAGGAAACTCCATACCGTTCTCCACAGTGGCTGCACCAGTCTGCATTCCTACCAGCAGTGCAGAAGGGTTCCTTTTTCTTCACATCCTCGGCAGCACTTGTCATTTGTTGATTTGTGGATGATAGCCATTCTGACAGGTGTGAGATAGTACTGCATCGTCATTTTGATTTGCATCTCTCAGATGATTAGTGACTTTGAGCATCTGAAATGAATAACATCATATAATACATGTTTAATTAAAGATATCTATTAACTAGTAATGTTATACAATAGACATTAGGATGACAGACCTGGGAGTCAGTTTGCCTGAGTTTAGATCCTATATTTTCCACTTATTAGCTATGTAACTTAGGTAAGTTACATCACCTCTCTGTTTCAGCTTCTCATTTGTAAAGGAAATTGATCACTGTACTCACTGCATTGGGTTGTTTTAAAAATTAAATGAGTCGCAGTTCCCCAATGGGCCATGATCTTCATCATAGCCAAGACTTTGTAGTAGTTGTTGCTCCTCCTCCTCACTCCTTCGTATAGATCTCAAGTTAGTGAGTTCATCCTTGAGGAAACTCCTGACCTTTCAGGTTTAGGTGGCCGTCTTGTTCCCAGAGACCTGTGTGCTGATTCATTGTTGACACTGGTACTGGGTACAGCTTTCTTTGCACAGAACTCTTCTGCGGGTACCTTCATAGGTGGTCAGGACCACAGCCTATGCCTCTGTCACTGCCACTGAAGCACGAATCTGTTCTAATCTTAAGGTTGCCAAGTGGGAAAAAGGCCTTTCTTCTTCCTTTGATCCCATTTTTTTAAAGCACTGTCTTAAAGGGGACCTAGAGCGATGCTGTTGTGACAACATCATACTAAGATTGTGAAAAGTGTATTTGCAAGAGAAACCAAGATGGCAGCATAGGTAAACACCGAAAATTGCTGCCTCGCACAACCACTTCAAAAATACAACTAAAAGACAAAACGGACATCATCCAGAACCACAGGAAGGATGGCTGAGTGGAAATTCTACAACTAGAAGGAAAGAGAAAAGCACACTGAGACTCGGAGGAGGTGCGGAAGTAAAGTGCAGAGGTACGGAGGCGCACGCTGAAAGGGCTAGCAACTGAGGACGCAGCGTATGTGGAGAGGGCTGGCAACTGAGGATGTGGCGCACGTGGAAAGGGCTGACAGCTGAGGAAGTGGTTGTCTTTTTCAATCGGGAGGGAGTCTCAAGCTGCCAACTGCTCTGAACTCCAGTTCTGGGCGAGTCTCTGGGGACCCAGACTCATACGGGGAGAAACTAGACTGTCTGGCATAGGGCAGAACTCGAGGGCGGCTTTCTCTCAGAGGTGCTTGCAGCGATTACCGGGACATTGAGACACAGGGCCTCTTAGGGTAGGACTGGGGAGCAGCCATAGCTGCTTGCTCC
>NW_005372006.1:1106191-1109053 GCF_000412655.1 Myotis brandtii | reverse complement strand
ATTATTGTACACCTTTGGATGAGAACAGTGGGTGGCGGGGGTAAGGGCAGAGGGTGGGGTGTTAACCGGGTGGAGGGGAGCTATGGGGGGGGGGAGAAGAGGAACAACTGTAATAATCTGAACAATAAAGATTTAATAAAAAAAAAAGAAAAGTGTATTTGCAGATTTAACATTCATATATAGGGACTAGAGAGGAATCCATGGGGCCTGGTCTGGCAGATAATTAGAAAGGACAAATACTCTACTTCAGTCACCTCTCCTCTGTGACCACCAAACCTCTGCTACTGCCTTGTTCTCTAGACAATCTTTTTGCTCAGAATGAATTAATTCCCAAGAGCTTTACAAATCCTTCTAAATGGATGTCTGGAGATCCCATCTCAGCATTTCAATGAAAATAACTATCTTGTCTAAATCTCAGTAGTAGACATATCCTGGGTGAAAGCTGGAATGTCCATTGTATTAATAATTGAGAAAAAATCCCTCCCACCTATTCTGTGGATTCTCAGTGTGTGTCTGTTTCTCTGTATGTGTATATGTATGTATGTGTACAGGGATGGTTTTTAATTTCTTATAATCTTGCTTTTCAGCCGAGTTAAATGTATCCTCATGTGAAGAAGACAAATAAATCAGTGGCAAGAAAATATGAAAAGAGCAGTTGGCCCAACAGTACACAAAGGCATCAGCATCTATGAGTATCCTGCCCAGAATGATTCCTATAAAAGCCAGGAAATGAAATGCAAGGTAATAAAAGTTCAGAGTTAGTTACTGGAGCTTGTAAGGCCTTCATATGCAGTATAGTCCCTCTGCTTTAGTCAAACTTCTCTTATTTTCTGGCATTTGAATGAAATGATTTCTGGCTTTATTACATTTTTAAAATTCAGCTAAAAGCAATAAAGAAAAGTAGCACATATTTGTGATGTGAATATAAACTATCATTTTAGTGCTCAGCACATCCCATATTCATTCTCACCTTTCATGGCCGTAACTCCAATTCCCATTCATTCATTTGTTCATTCAATAAATATTTATTGGGTAGCCACAGACAATATGTAAGCAAAGGAGTATGATTGTCTTCCAATTAAGCTGCATTTATAGCCATTGGAATTCTAACTTAATGAAATTTTTACATATTACAAGATGTAAAAAGCGTTTTTAGCTTATAGCTTGCATTTTGACAGTCGGGGATTGGATTTGGCTCATGAACTATAGCTTACTGACATCTGTTTTAGAGAATGTGGCATTTGAGTTCCACTAAAGAATGAGCAGGCATTTTCCAAGCAAGCAAATGCATTCTAGGTTGGGGAAATAGCACTTGGCAAAGACATTAGGTGACCAGACAGGAGTCCTTTGAAGAGCCATAAATGGCTCTTTGCGTTGGAGGGGGTGAAAGACACAGGGAAGGAAACTGAAGGATCCCATGTGTCATATTGGGAATTTGTCCTTTACTGAGTAGGCAGTGGGGAACCATTATGGAATTTGTGGCATAATGAGGTTTGCATTTTAGAAAGGTCACACTAGCAGCAAGTTGAAAAACTTATGAGAATAGTCTAAGAGAGAAGGAAAGAAAACGCGAAAGCAATTTTGGTAGCTCAGCAAAAGACACACAGAACTGATCATCTATTAGTTTCATGTAATTCTTTGTCCCCCAAACCCCATGCCATGTCCTTTATTGGCTTAGGACCACTGCAGATGATATTCCTTCTTTCTGGGTATTATTTACGTTATTTAATTCAGTTTTACCTTTTAGGTTTCAGTTTTACCTTTTAGGCTTTCCCCAGAAAAGCCTTCATTAACCCTTCACATCAGGATTCACAGCCTAGTGATGCACAAAAATAGGACCTTGTACTTCTCTGTAGCAATGTTTGCCTTCTGCGCTAGATTGTAAGCTACTTGTCCTCTACTCTATCCCTGTACCTACTTCAGTAGAAGCTTCGTGAATACTTGCAGTGGCCATGAGGTTGGAAGAGAGGACATCTATCAAGCAGAATTGACAAGATTTTATGACTGAATGATTTACATGGGATAATATAGGGTTAAAGATAATTTCTAGATTTGGGTGATGAAATTGTTGGTAGAATAAGGAGAGAATAGAGGATGAAAGTCATATTTGAGGCAGTTGTGGAAATGTTGATTTTGAAGTGGAATATCTAAAGAAAAATACTAAGAGACTTTTTAAAAAATCTTCACCCAAATATATTCCCCCCCCCTATTTTTTTTTTTTTTTTAGAGAGAGAGAGAGAAGGGAAGGGAAGGAGAAGAGGGGAAGAGAGAGAGAGAAATATCAATTTGAGAGAACACATCAATTGGTTGTCTCCCAAAAGTTGAAAGTTGGGGCACAGGAGGAACCTGCAACTGAGGCATGTGCCCTTGTCCAGGAATTGAACCCAAGACCCTTTGGTCCCAGGGCTGCCACTCTAACCACTGAGAAAACCAGCCAGGGCACCAAGAGACTTTTTTTCTGCTTCCCACTGGGTTAATGCGATCATTTTACCTCTGTACTAGTGATTTCAGTAACCTATGCTTTGGTTCCTGTTTTGAATTCTTCCCATCCAACACATGCTAAGATCTAGAGCTCTTTCCCTAGAACATCGCTTCTATTATGTTATCCCCAGCTTTAGAAGTTGGTAGAAGGCAAACCAAAAGGAATACAAAGCCTGGCCTAGTGGCTTAGTTTGTTGGAGTAGCAAAAGTTCACTGGTTCTGTTACAGTCAGGGCACCTAAGTATGTTGTGGATTTGATTCCCATACAGAGTGCATATGGAGGCAACTGACTGATGTTTCTCTCTCACATCTCTGTCTCCCTCTCTCTCTCTCAAATCAATAAACAAATCCTTGGGCGAGGATTTAAAGAAAAAAAAAGGA
>NW_005372006.1:1094536-1105899 GCF_000412655.1 Myotis brandtii | reverse complement strand
AGTTCCTTGAGATATATATTCCCTGGTTAGATAGATTGGTGATCTCATGAGGCCAGACGTGGCTTGTTGGCTTTCCTGACATTTTCACCATTCTTTTCTTATCTTCACTTGTTCTGTCCCTCTGTCTATAATTCCCTTTTTTTGGCCAATCTTAAACTTATCTCCCGCAAAAGACCGATTTAATTTCCATGACTTCCTTGATGCCTGTACCCTTCCTTACATTGCTTTAACTCATATGGACTGTTGCTCTGATAATAATAATCCTTTCTCTTTTGGGGTGCCTAGTGAGGGAAAGCCCCTCATGTGATCTTATTTCATGTATACAACAGTCCTTCTGAGGTAGTTTTAAACACTTTTTAAAACATAAAGACCCTAAAACTTTGAAGGTTTAATTTCAACAGACTCACAGTTGGTAAATAGCGGCTCCAGGTCTGACTCTCTACAAGGCCCACACTGCAACTTTCCTATGTTGTAGTGGGAGGATTTTTTTTTTTTAATTTAGGCTTATGAAATGTGAAGGTCTCACTTTATTGTTTATTTATTTTTCATCATACCCCACATTTGCTCCCTTTTGGCACTGCCAATCTCTTTCTTTCCTCTTCTCTGATTTATGACCACATGTTGGATGTGGGAATGAGCCCCTTCTGGGTCCTGGCCTCAGTTTTGCCAGTAAATCACTGTGTAACCCTGGCCGGCATTTCTCCCTCTGTGGTTTCCTCTTATTTCCTCATCTGTGCCATGAGTGGATTCTCCTGTTTGAGATGTAAAGATCAGCCTAGCTCTCAGGGTCTGATTTCTTCTTGCTCTTCCCTGCCAGGCTTTTGAGGCACATGGGAGGACACCCCATACACCCTCTTTTTTCCTGCCCCTCGAATTTCCTTTTATCCATCACTACCCTTCTCAATTTTACCTTTGTCTCTTGTTCCAGGGCCTTCAGGATAATCTTTGTCCTCAGCACACTTCTTTCTATTTCTTGGGCAGAGTGCAGGTGGAACAAAGGGCTTTCCAGCCTTTGGGATGACTGACCTACTTTTGGACTGTCTGAAAGACTGATTTCCTAGGGAAACCAAGGTCTCACAGTGAAACTGATTAACTGGATTACAGGGGGGATAACTGTGACTGACCACTGAGTGCTTTATGGGGGATTAATTTATTAAGGACTTGCCTTAGAGGAAGTCTAGTTAATGGATTAACTGATGGAGGGAATAGTTTAACTGGTTTACAAGAGGACCAACTAACCTGATCATTAATTGACAGGTTGCTTGGCTACCCTTCAGGTTGACCTGGGACTCATTTGGTGGCAAGCTGACGACTATAGAGACAGGCTCCTGGTGAACTGACTGGTTGGCCAATGGACTCTCAAGAAGCTTCACCATCTAACTGACCCATAATTGGTCTTTGTCTCACCAGGAGGCTGTTAGGCCAGAGAGCTGTACTGGCACCTAACTGACCTCATGACACACTGACTGATAAGGTCACACTGACTGATGGACCGCCCCACTGACAAAATCCTGCTTTCATTGGAGCCCAGTTTGGTCAGTTCCAACACATGTCCGACGCTCAACTATTGTCAGGAAAACCAACAGGCCAGGTCTGGCCTCGTGAGGCCAGTTGTCCTCTGTCTGAGGCATAGGTAAGCTTGTGTCTGAAGGTCTCACTATAAACTCTTTCTCACAGAGCCAGTATAATGTGATGGGCTGGGGCTTGGAAGCCCAGGATTTGGATGTCCCTTTCCCAGCTGAGTGACCACAGGAAATCACAGAGGCTTCTGTGACCTCTGTTGACTCACCTGAAAAAGGAGAACCCAGGCTATTTAAAAAAATTAAAATGAGATAATTATGTGACAACACTGAAAATTGAAAAGCAACAGATATTTTACAAGTATTGTGGTTGTCATAGAGGTTTTGAGTACAATTTCAACACACAAAAGTTTAAGATTCATAGATAAAACGAGTCTGAAGAAAATAAGAATTTGTCAGCTTAGGCATTCACTAAAGAAAGTAATTTAGGTATTTGTTGAGGATCAGTTATTAGGGATAAGGTAGGTTCAGAGGATGATTTTTAAAAAGGCAAATATAATACATGATCCTTGCTCTCAAGAAACTTTTCTTTTAAGGCATTTACTGTGAATGTATATCCTCATTATATATAACTAAAAATTTGAATATATGCATATACATACATATATATGTTATTTTTATATATTTAATCTGCTTCATTGTCTTTACTTAAATCTCTACATTGACAATGTTCAACTGGCTTGATTTTATTTTATAATTTTCTCCTTACCCATATGTCTTCTAGGATTCATCATTTAGTTCAAGCATCCAATGTAGAACCTTGCATGTAAGTAACTAATTAATGTGGAAGAAAAGACAACAAAAAGGAAGGGAGGGAGAAAGAGAGGAAAAGAGAGAGAGAGAGAGAGAGAGAGAGAGAGAGAGAGGAGAAAAGGGAGGCAGAGACAGAGGAAGAGATAAGGGAAGAAAGAATCTGTCACTTTTGGTAATGTTTGATTTATTCCCCCTGGAGAATTTTCTCAACTGAAGAGAATTTTCAATTTTAGAGTCATAATGTTCATATGTTTAGAGCTCTTCCTCTTTCCTTGCACATAGATTTATTCTTTGGCTTTTTTCTACATTCTTTGTCTATGGCCTTGGTGATTTATTACTCAAAGTCAATGACTACAACCTTTATTTAATCAAAAGCCAAGTAAAAAATAAAACATTGAGTGAGTAAATAGTGGAAAGAACTATACAGTCAGTGAAATTTCAAGATATGTTCTCCTGACTATGAAGACTTTTCCGTAAGGTTTGCTAGATGTCCCCTACACTTGTGGTCTAGGAAAAAGAGGTGAGCTGCAGCACAAGGGTCTGGGCTTGGAAAATCCCTCTCCAACTACTGTATCTGTGGCATTAGCTGTATTATTCAGTGCTTGTGAGCCTCAATGTCTCCTTTATAAAAAGAGAGTAATAATTTCTACTCTGAAGAGATTTGAGGGAATAATAGAAATAATGTACATAAAACAGCATAATACCTGGCTCATAGAAGGAAATAAAAAAATATACAACATGCATGAGTTTTTGTCAATTGAATTTTATAGGTATTATAGATAATAAATCCCTTAGCAATTTAAATATAGATATATACTTGGCTATGAGCAATGCCTGAGAATGTAGTAAGGACATAATACATATTGATCAATTAATTGAATGCATTACCAAATTGAATGGATATTGAATGCATTTCCAAAACACATGAAATGATTAATAATTATTATTTGATGGTGATATTCCTCTTGGCCAGATATTCACATCTGATTCATCCCACTGGTGGAGGGAGTAAAACAATGATGCACCATGATATTAAACATAGCCAATCATACTGTTAAAAACAAACAAACAAAAATTAGTCTGAAGAACATAGAAAAAATACTACAAGCAGCCAAACCTAGTGAATAACAGCAAGAGAACATTCTTGAGAATGGCTGTTTTGTAGATCTGGTAGAGTTATTGTAAAATAGCATAAGATCTATAATGCAAAACATTGTAAAGACTGGGGGAAACTGAAATAAAAATAACCACAAGCATGATGGGAAGTGACATAAGGGATGAGGTTTAAGGCAGCAGTGCTCAGTCTATCCTCACATGAATTCTGTGTAAGCTAGATGGGCTAAAAGTAGCTTTTCTCATAAAAAAAATACCCCCAGGTTTCCAGAAAAAGAAACCCATGCTTTCTGTTTGCCTGGTTTGTGTGTGTACTCATTTCACTATGACTACCTGACCGCACCCTGAAAATTAGTGACTCTCTGAACGCATAATTAATTCTAGAAATCATCTTTTATTCATAAAATTTCTTTCATAACAACACTTCAACGGACTCCTATAGCATATTCACTTTTCACTCAGACAATGGGTCCACCCAGTTTCTAAAATGTTGAAAATCTTCCTTGTCTTCCATAGCATTAAGAAAGATTGATGCCCTAGCTGGTTTGGCTCAGTGGATAGAGCATCAGCCTGTGGACTAAAGGGTCCCGGGTTTGATTTCAGTCAAGGGCACATGCCAGGGTTGTGGGCTTGATCCTCAGTAGGGGGTGTGCAGGAGGCAGCTGATCAATGATTTTCTCTCATCATTGATGTTTCCATCTCTCTCTCCCTCTCCCTCCTCTCTGAAATCAATAAAAATATATTAGAAGAAAGAAAGAAAGAAAGAAAGAAAGAAAGAAAGAAAGAAAGAAAGAAAGAAAGAAAGAAAGGAAGAAACTGATGCTGATGCTGCCTGGCCAGTGTTGTTAAGTGGTTTGGCATTGACCTATGAACCAGGAGGTCATGGGTTGATCCTCAGTCAGGGAACATGTCCTGGTTGCAGGCTTGGTCCCCGGTGGTTGGGGGTGGGGGGTGTGTGTGTGCAGGAGGCAGCCGATCAATGATTCTTTCCTCTTCCTTCCTCACTGAAATCAATAAAAATATATTTTATAAAACAAATTTAAAAAAAGAGAAAGACTGATACTGTCCTGTACAAAAGTGTGCCTGCCCATGATGGTTTTCCCAGCGTCCCTTCCACTTGGGCACATTGGTTTCCAGTTGGCAGGCTGCCTGTGCTCACTGTGACTCTTTCCTATCATATCACAAGCTATAGAACAACTGAGTTTAAAACCCCATCTTTAACTGAAAACCTAAACCTTCAGGACTCTTTTCTTTCTTTTTTATTTTTTTCCATTCTGAACAGAAAGGGATTACAGAAAGGGAAGAAAACGGATCCTATTGCACATATTGGCTGCAGTCCTTTGGTTTTGTACAGGAGCCCTCCAAATCCCACCATCGGATGTCAATGAACTGAGCATCCGAGCATATTTGTAGGAGCCAGGGCTTAGGCCACCTGAACGTATCTGATATCTCTCTTTGGGGAGTTTGCACATTTTCTTACAAATAGAGCTACTTTTAAATCCTTCTACTATACAATGAGTTCATGTGAGGACAGACATTCCTTACTCAATACCACTCCTTTGCGGAGACTTTAAAGGCTATTATGCTTACCTTGTTCATAGGATTGGTGGTATCAAATGTTGCTCTAACATTGATTTGTATTTATGTAAGCACTGGTATGATAATTTAAATACTTAAACCAATCTTTTGTGTGTGTTTTCTCCTGGGCTACAAAGCCTATGACCTGTTATGCCATACTGAGGCATGAAAAAAAAAATTGATAGTCACATTACAGGCTTGGAATGTATGTTTAATAATGTGTTCCTGGGAACCTCAAAGGTTTAACTGAGCTCTACCAATTGGTTTACAATTTCCATCTCCTTTCTCCTCCCTTTCTTCCTTCCTCAACTCAGACAGGACACTTGTATTGGTTAATATCAGAATTGTTTGATTTTAAAAAGAAGTTTCCAGTTTTTCATTTCCTTTTCCAACAAACATTTTATGTATGTGCAGTTCTGCTCTAATATGTTTTTTGAGGTTTATGAGAAAATTAAGGTTAAGCAGCCCCTGAATTGTAAGAACTACGAATTTGGGGTAGGGTGTCAAAAACAGAAGCATCATCTACCCCAGGCAGCCACTTGCCTGAAATTTCTTCAGGACCCTGACAACCACACACTAAATTATGCAGAAGTCTGTTGTCACTGCTGTTGGTTCCAATGACTTGATGGCCAGACGTCCATGAAAAAGCCAAGTAACTGATCCCAATTTTATCAGCATCTGAGAAAGATATCATTATGAGATAGTGTATTGGGGGCTGGAGCCATAACATAAAGGAAAATCACAGGAAATATTGAATATCAAAATTGAAAAGTTTCCAAGAATCGAAAGCATTTGCTTGTAACCTGTTTTCTACCTTTGGAATTAGCATAAGACACACTAATAATAATACAAATAAAAAGGTATTTTTTTGTTAATACTTACCCAAGAATATTTTTTCCATTGCTTTTTAGGAAGAGTGGAAAAGAGTGGGGAAAAAGAGAGAGAGAGAGAGAGAGAGAGAGAGAGAGAGAGAGAGAGAAATATCAATGTGAGAAAGACACATTGATAGGTTGCTTTCCAACAGGGGCGAGGGGATTAAACCTGCAACTCAGGTACATGCCCTTGACTGAAAATTTAACCTGAGACCTTTTGGTACCTGGCAAGCTCTAGCCACTGATAAACACCAGCCAGGGCAATCCTATATAATACAGAGATAATATGCAAATTGACCATCATGCACTCACACAAGATGGCCACCCCCATGTGGACACAAGATGGCCACCACAAGATGGTTGGCAGGGGAGGGCAGTTAGGAGAGATAAGGCCGGCAGGGGAGGGCAGTTGGGGGCAATAAGGCTGGCAGGGGAGCAGTTAGGCATCAATCAGGATGACAGGGGAGTGGTTAGGGGTTGATCAGGCTGTAGGCAGAAGCGGTTAGGGGCAATCAGGCAGGCAGGCAGGCAAGCAGTTGGGAGCCAGAAGTCCCAGATTGGAGAGGGTGTAGGCTGGGCTGAGGGACACCCTCCCCCCGCCCAGTGCATGGATTTCGTGCACCAGGCCTCTAGTAATAATTATGATAATGATGTAGAGTAAAATCTTGAAGGCTAATTTTTTGTCAGTCACCATGCTAAGTGCTTTCATATATTTTCTCTTCTCTTTTAATCCTAAGGACAACCATGTGAGATATTATCTCTATCTTACAAATAAAGAAACTGAAGAATTGAACATCTAATTAATAGCTAATTAATAGTATTACCATGTATTTATGACAACTGACAACAGCAATAAAAATAATAAACACTATTCTAAGAAACTTACAAATATTACCCAATTTAATCTTCAATAACAAAAGAATAAAATATGTTCTGTAAATTTGAAATTTTTCACATGAGGAAACTGAGATGCAGAAAGGTTAAATAAATTTCCAAAAGATACTCAGCAAATAAATGGTGCAGCTGGGGTTTGGACCCAGGCACATGGCTCCTCACTAAGCATTATATGCTACCATCTCCCCAGAAGCAAAGTACAAGTAAATGTTTATATTGTTCACCAAAACCCAGCTCAAAACAATAGCTCCTCATTTTGTCTATTCCAATGATAAAACTCAGGAGGTATTAGGATGAGTAAAATAGTGGTCTCCTGACTACTGAAGTTCCACAGGTATGACATAAACAAATCACTAGCAAGACAAGCCCTGCCCAAATTGCCCAGTACTTTCCTGGTTTTAGCATTGACAATCCCACATCCCAGGAAATCCTTCAGTTCTAGATAAACTGGGATAGTTGGTAATGGTATTTTGGACTGTAAGCATTGCTTAACTGGTACCCTTGGCCCCTCCACTATATAAATTTTGACTGGATGCTACCACACAGCGAATTAGAATATCCATCATAGGAAGCTTAGCAAATATACCCTTTCCTAAAGTTCCTGTTTTAACAGATAGCATCTCTGTGGATTTCAGTGTCCCAAACTAGGAATAACGCAGTAAAACTGGGTTGAGGTGAAGGCCTTCATAGCTGCTAAGAAAAAAAAAAAATACACACACACACACACACACACACCCACACACACACACACACACTAGTGGCCAGGTGCATGAAATTCTGCCCCTCCAGGAAGTGTGGCTACAGATATCAACCATGGAGCCCATCCTATGGCCCACTTGGGCAAGGAGCCAAGCCAGCAACCCTGCCCACCTGTTGAGCATAAGCTCTGGCCCCAGATAACCAGGGAGCCTGAAAAATGATACTGAGCAGCCTTAGAATCTAGCCCAGCCGTGGGCAAACTACGGCCCACGGGCCGGATCCGGCCCGTTTGAAATGAGTAAAACTAAAAAAAAAAAAAGACCGTGCCCTTTTATGTAATGATGTTTACTTTGAATTTATATTAGTTCACACAAACACTCCATCCATGCTTTTGTTCCGGCCCTCCGGTCCAGTTTAAGAACTCATTGTGGCCCTCGAGTCAAAAAGTTTGCTCACCCCTGATCTAGCCTATAGTACCACCCAGGAGAAAATCAGTGAATTCAAAGACAGATCATTTGAAATTACCCATTTAGAGCAGCAAAACCAAAAAAGAATAGCATATTAAAAGAAACAATGTATGCATTATGGAGGTCCTGTCAAGAAAAGAGAAAGAGACAGAAAACCTATTTAAAGAAATAATGGATGAAAACTTCCCAAACTAGGGGAGAGAAATTGATATCCAGATTCATGAGGTTCAAAGGATCCCAAATAGGTCAAACCCCAAAAATGCTATATGCCAACCTTACCACAAAAGAAAACCTGTAGTAGATACACAAAAGGTTATAATCCTATATAATAAAGAGGTAATATGCAAATCAAATTAACCCTCATGCCCTCACAAATTGGCTGCCTATGACCAGGCTAGCAGGGGGGTTAGTGATGGATGACCAAACAACTGAACAAGCAGGCTGTGTGGGGCAACCAGGCCAGTGGGTGGGGTGCAGTTGGGGGTGACCAGGCCAGCGGGGCGGGGGCAGTTGGAGGTAACCAGGCCAGCAGAGGGGCAGTTAGGGGCAATCAGGCTGGCAAGAGGCAGTGGCAGTGAGGGGTGATCAGGCTGGCAGGGGGGGCAGTTAGGGGTGACCAAGCAGGCAGGCAGGTGAGTGATTAGGAGCCAGCGGTCCAGGATTGTGAGAGGGATGTCCGACTGCTGGCTTAGGCCCAATCTCCTGGACATCCCTCAGGGGGTCCTGGATTGGAAAGGGTGCAGGCTGGGCTGAGGGGACTCCTTCCCCCATGCACGAATTTTGTGCACCGGGCCTCTAGTAAAGAAATAAAAGCATATCCTCACAGAAAGTCATTAAATCTCAAGGGATGACAGCATGAAAGGAAGCAAAGAACAAAGGATCTATAATAGTCAGTAAACAATTAACAAAATGGCAATAGTAAGTCCTTAAGGGTCCATAATTACTTTAAATGTGAATGGATTCAATCTTTCAGTCTTGCAATTTTCTTTAATATCTAGCTTAGATATAGCTGATTCTAATATCTGCATTACAAATGTGATATATTGTTTTTGTTTGAAGTTTATCCACTTGTCGTATATCTGGCTCTATGCTGAACAGCAGAAAGAAACATGATGATGAATAAAGCAAATATAATCTTTCCATTCATGGAACTTACAGTCTACTGAGGGATACAGTTTATCAACCATAAGTGTACCAATAACTTCCTAATTGCTACTGCAATATTGCTGTAAAGGAAAGGTAGAGGATGCTGTGAGAGTGCCAGACCAGAGGAACTGATCAAGGCTGAGGAGTCTGGGATTAGGTGATTTGCAGATATAACTACATTACCACCTTCAGGGAAAAGGAAAAGCACATTTTCACATCTTAATTTTAGATTTTCATTTTAAAAAATAAAATTTGTTATTAGCAAACTCACACTGAAGCAATCAGCTAGACAGTTGGAAACTTTGGATTCAAAACAGATTCATGCCTTTCTATCAGCAATTAGACATGTGAAAGCATATTCTTAAATCATAAAGTGTCAAAGATTTGCAATTTTCAAAGCAATACTGTCATGTTGCAGAACTTACAAAATTATCCAATTTTTTTATTACTGCCTTTGATTTATGTGTCCTCAAAAGCAAGGTTTGGAAATCTTCCCATTTTAGTTATTGCAGTCACTGGAAAAAATTGAGAACATAGCATATTTTTTCCTTCTTAAAATAATAGTAGTCTTTCATGGGGAACAAACCTTATTAATATATTATTTTGGAGGCACCAAATATTCTGCTTTTTTAAGTAGCAATAATAACAATAAAATGAGTATTTTGAGATTCTAGAAATGTCTAATCAACCCTCCTTCTGAATTCTGAGCCAGAAACCACAGATAAAAGAGCAGCCCTATAATGTAGACTGGGAAGCACAATACAAACTGGTGGGTGAAAATGAGCCTCTGCTACTTCATGTCTCAAATCTGAACCTAGAAACCACCTATAGACTTTCAGAGCATCACTATAACCCAACTGACCATGGGAAGATCCCTGCCTGCCTTTGTAATACAAGAAGCTCTGACCTGATGAACAGAAACAGAATGAGGAAGGCCTGAGGGTAGGCCGATCCTCAAAAGCCAAGTGACTTTGGGTGGTGGGCACATGGTCCTATATACAGATTTTGTAAATTAGTAATGCATACGTGTAACCTATATGTGCATGTAGACTAATGTCACCCCAATAAAATTTTTAAAAAAAGCCAAATGAGCCCTTTGATCCTTTTTCTACTCTCACCAATGGTTATCTTCTCTCATCTCCCTCCTTCTTTTCTTCTTCATCCTCCACCTCCCTTTCTCTCACTCTTTCTATGGGAAGACATTAGTGGAAGAGGAGAGGAAGGACTAGGAAAGAACTGGGAAAAGGGAGAACACATTTTCTCTTTCCAAATTGTATAGGACTTACAATCAGGGTCCAGTAATAAATAGTTTCTCCTCTTTGTTACCTTTGTTGTTTCCTTCTGTTGTGGCAGACACGAGAAGGGATGGAATACACAGGAAGCTCTTCAAGAACCTCATCTTCTCTCCTATTCTCCCCATATCCAACTCTCGCTTTAAAAAATTGTCATATTAATATGGAATCTAGACTTCCAGAGACTTCTCTGAAACCAATCCAAGCGATGATTTACTTTTAAAAATAACAAGGTCTCAAAGTGATACAGCTTTGTAATCAGAGACCCTCCTCAAACACACTCCTCAAACTTCTATAGACTTTGCTAAATTACTTAACTTTTTGAAAGTTTAATCTATATAATTGGGGTGGAGGTGGTTAAAGTAATATTAACTCAATTTAAAATGTAAAAATCAAATGAGAAAACATATTATAAGTAGTCATTAAATAAATTACTATTCTAATAAATATTTAGCTATTTCTCATTTGATTATAGTTTTATTTGAAGGTAGGTAAGAGGTATAACTGTCATTGACATTATACAGAATGCACTTAATTCAGTTTTCAGAATTTTCAATAAAGTTTCTAGGGATGACTACTTCTTAAAGCTATTCCTAAATTTATTCCTCCCTCCCATTCCTCCCTTTCTTCCTTTCTTCACCCTTGTTTCCTTCCTTTTGGGGGCGGGTGGGATGGTCCAGAGAGTACGCTCTTCTGTATTAAGTGATGGTATATTCTAAAACTACTTTGAGAGCCTTGGGGGTAGGATTCTTTTTAAAATATATATATTTTTTAAATTATTTATATTTTTAAATTATATATCTACACTAATAAAAGAGAAACATGGTAATTGGCGTACGACCGCTACCCTTCCCATTGGCTAATCAGGGAGATATGTAAATTAACTGACAGCCAAGATGGCGGCCGGCAGCCAGGCAGCTTAAAGCGAACATGAGGCTTGCTTCCTTCATTGAAGGAGGAAGCCAACGT
>NW_005372006.1:1081736-1093465 GCF_000412655.1 Myotis brandtii | reverse complement strand
TTTGTGCACCGGGCCTCTAGTATATATATAATTGACTTCAGAGAGGAAGAGAGAGGGAGAGAGATTTAGAAACATCAATGATGACAGAGAATCATTGACTGACTGACTCTTGCATGCCACAACCTGGAGTTCGAGCCTGCAACCCAGGCACATGCCCTGACTTGGAATAGAACCTCCTGGTTCATGGGTTGACACTCAACAACTGAGCAACACTGGCTGGGTGGGAGTAGGATTATTGTATCATCTATTTATGTAAAAAGACTTTAGTGCTTTCTATACAAAATGTTAAAACTGGATTCATCATCATTCAGCCTTAATATCAAAATTAGAAATGCATGGGTAATCCAGGTACTTGCCATTTAAAACTTACCTAAACTACAAATAACACTGACTGACTTCTTACACTCCAGCTATCACTGTAAGGCAGGAGTATATTTTATAAAGTAAAATAAACTCAACTTTGAGGTTGTCAGATAATTACTCTGTTCAGTGTCAAACTTTCTAAACACACACACAGAGACAAAATTGAGTGCTTGTTATTGTTTTAGACTTAATGGAACAACCTTAGTGTCCATTAATAGATAAATGAATATAGAAAAGATGGTGCATATATACAATGGACTATTACTCAGCCATACAAATGAATAAAATCTGCCATCTGCAACAAGTGTGGACAGACCTAGAGGGTATCATGCTAAGTGAAATAAGTCAGACAGAGAAAGACAAATTCCATATGGTTTCACTTATATGTGGAGTCTAAAAAACAAATAAATGAACAAAACAAAAAACTCCCCTTGAAACATGCTCATAGATACAGAGAACATTTTGATGGTTTCCAGATGGAAGAAGGTTTGGGGGGATGAGTGAAAAGGGGGAAGGAATTGAGATGTGCAAATTGTCAGTTTTAAAAACAGTCACAGAGATATAAAGTACAGCCTAGGGAATATAGTCAATAATATTGTAATACTATGTATGATGTCAGATGGGTACTAGATTTATTGGGGTAATCACTTAGTAAGTTATATAAATGTCTAATCTCTATATTGTATATTGGAAACTAACATAATATTGTATGTCAACTAAAATTGAAAAGTAAAAAAAAATATTTAAAAAATTTAACCATATGAGTTTACTAATAGACTACCAGTTTAACAACTTTCCTGAGTTAACTAGTGTACTTTAATTGAATCTTTCTCCCTCTCTTCCTCCCTTCCTTCTCTCCAGCCTTTTAAAAAAATTCTTAGTCTACACATATTTTTCAAGCAAATTTTTGCAACTGTGATTAAATATTTGAAATAATAGCAAAAAATTAATAGTGGACCAATAAAGATAGCAAAAATCAGTATAAACCTAGGGAGAAAAATGTATTTTGCCTCAAATACATATTTCATTTTTATTTTATTTACATCAAAATAAATGAGTTTATCCATGTATGATTATAGAATGTGTCCATCCTCATGCTTAACCAAAGAAACAGATCTTTATTCTAAAGCTACTGGAAAAATTGTATTGGACTTAATTAATATTGTACTTGTAGGTCATTATCAAGGGCATTATTTATTCTATTTATTTTTGCTTTAAGCACTCATCTTAAAACTGGTTCCCATGTGAGATGCTACTATGCTGTGAATCCATCATTAGTAGTGAGAACATAATTTAGTTTAGTATCATCAACACTTTTTTGACATAGATTAAGAGAAAATTATAGTGTGAGTGGGAAAAAAGAACTTTTACTGAAGTGTTGGTAAATATTTTGGTTGCCATTTTATAGCCAAAGAAAGATATTGAAGGCATTTACTAAAGTGAGACCAGGCTCCAGTGCAAATCTAGAATTCACTGGGACCTTAATCAAGGATGCCATGGATGTATGTGTAGTAAAAGTGCTAAAATTGAGTGAACCCTTAATACATGTTATGGCTACTTGTAGAAATTAAGTTTTAAATTAATATACACAATCTAATATGAACAAAATAAATAAGCATTTTCTTTTCTCTTCTCGTCTTTCCTTTTCTTTTGTATTTTGCTATTTTAATTTACAATGACTAAATGATATATTGAAACACAAGTATAAAGTAGTTTGCATGCCACAAATTGAGAAAAAAAATACTAACATTTTATTTAACACTAGAGGCCCGGTGCACAAAATTCCTGCACTGGGGGGGGGTTTTCCCTCAGCCCAGCCTGCACCCTCTCCAATCTGGGACCCCCTCGGGGGATGTCCGACTGCCAGTTTAGGCCCAATCCAACAGGGACTGCTGGCTCCCAACCGCTCGCCTGCCTGACTGCCTGCCTGATTGCCCCTAACCATTTCTGCCTGCCAGCCTGATCACCCCCTAACCACTCCCCTACCAGCTTGATTGATGCTTAACTGCTCTCCTGCCCTCCCCTGCAGGCCTGGTCACCCCCAACTGCCCTCCCCTGTAGGCCTGGTCACTCCTAACTGCCCTTCCCTTCAGACCTGGTCGCCCACAGCTGCCCTCCCTTGCCAGCCATCTTGTGGTGGCCATCTTGTGACCACATGGGGGTGGCCATCTTGTATGAGGGTGTGACAGTCAATTTGCATATTACCTCTTTATTATATAGGATAGCCCATTATAATTTTTGTTGAAAAAACTTACTGTTTTTAAATTTCTAAATATGCTAGTTAATGTACAAAGAGGCAGGGTTAAATTGTTTAAAAAATAATAATAGCAGTAGTAGTAAGCATTGATGTAATACTTTATAGGTGACTTACTTACACTAGGCAACATAATCTTCAGAGCATGTTTATGTGTTGCTATTATTATTATTACTACTCTACCAATGAGAAAATGAGGCATAAAGAACTTTGATAATTTTTCCAACAACCACACGTAGAAAGTATTAAAGCCAGTTTTTAACCTCTTTAATCCCCAAACTCATTTAATTAATTTCTATACTATCCTTACACACACAAGGGCATTAGACCCATTTATAAAAATGTAATGATGGATGATCATCAAATTAGAAATGAATATGCCTCATTAAAAATCTTTGTAAATCATTACTTTGTCATATATTCTTCTCATTATTTCATAATTTTAAATTGTCTCACATTCCTCTTCCCTTTTGCCTTAGAAATTAATATGATAATTGTTTTGGTCTTGACTTCATCTTCTGTTTTTGATATCATTAGGAATGGTGAGTGTCAGTCTCTTCTGACTCATAATAAGACACCTGGCTTGTACTGCAAGAATGTGGAGGCAATGCCAGGAGGGACAGAAGGTGGTGGTGGCAGTCCAGCACTATTTATTTGGACTCCATCAATATTCAAGTTTACTTGCCCTCAGAATAATGCAACAGCAATTGTGAACTTAACCACCATCCTGGTGCTCAGTCTTCTTAATAGTCAAAAGAGTTATCTGTCCTCCCAGTCTCCACCACTTTACTAACTTTTCATTTGTGGCACTTCCTTCTCTCTTCTGACCCATCACATGAACTTCTTTGCTGAGGTCATAAATCATCATTTTGTTGCTAAATCAAGTGAATATTTTACATTCATTTCTCAGTTCACTTAGGACCATCATTAACTGATCACTTCCTCCCTCTTGAATATATTCTTCTGTTGGTTTCCTAGCACTCTAATTTCCTATCACCTTCCTGGCCTTTTTTCCCATGTTCATTTTATAAAAGTGTGGGTTACATCGCTGCAGTGGACATTTTCATTCCTTCCATCTGGCCACATGACTTAAATTAGGTCAAATAGAGCTAAGGAGATTCTTTCCTGGGACTTATATTGAAGCCATTAAGAAAGAATTATGTTCTTTCTGTGGAATTGCTGATTGTGAGGATGATGTAAGCACAGTGTTGTTGGAGGTCAGAAAAATGAGGCCATCACTCTGGAAAGCAGATAAAAACTGAGTCCTGATTATTTTTTTAAGTTCCTGGATCCAGATGGGTTTGAAGCCTTAAGTATACATCTGGATTTTTCCATAATCCCCCAGTGAGCCATGCTCTCTCTATCTGTGGAGTACTTTCCTCCACCACTGTGCCTGGTAGAATTCTATGCATGCAGAAGAAAACTTTCTTGGACACTCTTCATACCCTTTTAAGATAACTTCAAAGTCTGGGTTAAATGCCCTTACTTGTACTTTTTTAGCTTCTGAACAATATTTACCCACTATAACTGTAATTGTCTATTTGTGTTAACATTGATAATTTGTATATCACACAACCTGAAAGAAAACTAGTTGAGAGCAAGGGTCTCAGTGTCACCCCATACCTACTTGTGTAAATGAATGAATGAACAGTGATTGAACAATCCATGACACAGAATCAACGTAGATTGAGTTTTTTGCTTATACAAATGTATAAGCCTCATCCAATACATTCTAAGACACTCAGGCTCAAACAAAAGTAAAAAAAAAATAGAATTTTCTGATAGAGGAATTTAAGATCTTACTTGAAACTTTTTTACTTCCCCAGCTCATTTGATTGATGTTAAAGTTAGGCAAAGGTTTGTATCAGGGAAAATGAGGGCATGCCCTTAACTTTGCAAATCCATTTCATATCAAAACATAGACCTTTTGACCCCCGTTTACATATTCATTTTTTAAGCTTAAAATAATACAATTACACAAGAGGTAGGTTGATAGTTCATGAAGGAAATTAATTATTCTGCTCTGAGGTAACTGGCTGAGTGCTTTACACAAAACATCACAGCTAAGAGGCTTCCCTGACAAGCCCAGGTGCCTCCAGCAAGATATCACTGAGGGTGAGAGAACACAAAGCAAGAGAGAGAACACTCTGGAGAAAAGCTTCCATGCTTCTTGTACTTCATGATCTCTCTTCACTACACACACACACACACACACACACACACACACAGCCTATTCCTAACCTACTACTTGTTGGTTATCAAGTATAATTTTAGATTTCAGGGATTTGGGTTCCTTGACCACTAATGAAACCACCATTTAAACCTTAAAAACCAATCAAGGAGACTCCTAAACCAAGATGACGGCATAGGTAAACACCTGTGCTTGCTGCCTCCCACAACCACATCAAAATGACAAATAAAATACAGAAAACTATCATCCAGAACCACCGAAAAGCTGGCCGAATGGAAATAATACAACTAGAGAAGTAAAGAAGAAAGCACACTGCGACTGGTAGGAGGTGCGGAAATACAGAAGTGTGGAGGTGCAGAGGCACGGAACTGGCTGGTCCAGCATCCCGGTGTGTGTTGTTTTAATCAGGAGGGAGATCACCGCTGCAGAGGCCACCTGGAGGAGCTAGGGGTCCCAGCCTCACACAGAATAAACTGCTGAATGGAATAGAATCAGGGGCATGGAAATGGAACAGACTAGTGATTCTCAGATGGAAGCGGGTGTGGGAAGAGATTAGACACAGATTTTATATGCCTGTATGCATTACCTTTGGAAACAGACAATAGGGTGGTGAGGGCCTGGGATGGGATGGGGACCAGGTGGAGGGGAGATATGGGGGGGGGGGAAGAGGGACATCTGTAATAATATCAATAATAAAGATTAATACAAAATAAAAATAAACAATCAAGGAAATTTCCTATGCCTAATTTCCTAATGAGGAAAATAAAGCATCAAACATAAGGAACAGAAAATTCAACAAAAAATTAGCCAGCAACAAAACTTCCCATTTTGCATCCTTCAATCTACTTTTTCTCTCCTCCAATCTGATCATCACAAAGAAGTCAGAGAAATATTTCAAGAATTCAAAACATCAGATTCTGTTTCAAATGCTTCCACATCTTCCTATTGCCTTTGGGATAAAGCCCCTAGTCCACCTATTAGTCCTGAAAAACCCAAATTTGACCTGCCATTTTGTCTTCAGTGGGTGCCCTTTCCTCTTTATCACTACATGCAATCAATATAGATGGCTTTTCACATCTTTGAAGGCATCATGCTATTTCCTATTCCACAGACTTTGCACATTCTGTTCCTTCTGCATAAAACACTTTGACACCTACTCCTGTATTTGCTTAATGAAATCTTACCCACCCATTAGATCTCAGCTTGAATCTCACTTTCTCAAGTTTTCTCTAAGTTGTCAGAGGGGGTTAAGTCACTCTCACTTTTGCCACCCCCTTCCAATGGTCTTGACCATTTTTAGGATTGCTTATAACCCTTATAAAATTTTCTATCCTATATAATAAAAGGCTAATATGCAAATAGACTGAACAGCGGAACAACTGGAACAACCAAAACATCGAACAACCGATAGCTATGACGTGTGCTGACCACCAGCGGGTGTGTGTGGAACATGGTGGGCGTTGGCTGCAGCAGGATGGTGGAGCAGGTGAGTGGGGGTGCCAGACCAAGGTGGGACACCAGTCACTGTCATCGGGGCAAGCCTTTGGTGGTTACTGAAAATTCTTTGCTCCCGCATTCCACGGTCCCACCTGGCGCTTGCACCTGCTGCTGGGACCCGAACCGCCACACACACCCACTGCCAGCGCCAGCCCCACTTGCACCCACAGCCGGTGCTGGAGCCACCTCTTGCACCAGCTGCCAGTGCCTGGCAGCGGTCCTGATCACTCAACACCATCAGCGGGTGCAAGCAGTGGCTGCTGGCCCTATTGCCCCTGAGGGCTTCTCCTCCTCCCCCTGCTCCTGAGGGGTGATCGGGGCAACAGCCACCGCTTGCACCTGCTGCTGGCACTGGTCCCAATCGCTCCACTCTGTCAGCTGGTGTAAGTAGGGCCAGGGCTGTCAGCGGGTGGGAGCAGCAGCAGGAGCGGAGCTGCCAGAAGAAGGGGACCAGGGGCCACAGCGGGAGGGGCCAGACAGGGGTGAAGAGGATGGGCCGAGACCCACCCCTGTGCCTACTGTAGCCTTGCAGCCCACAGTTCCTTTCAAGGGACACGAATTCATGCACTGGGACCCTAGTTATATTATAAATTCCATGAAGACAAAGACTGTATTCAATCATTTCATTTGCAGCTCTGTTGCATAGGACTGTCTAACAACTGTTGGAGTTTCATCGATATTTATTGAATTAATGAGGGTATAATTAGTGGGAAAGGGATTCAACATGTATGTAGTTCACATATCAACTAAAGATGTCCCATAAGGCTTTGTTTTTAAATTGCTATGGCAGGAACCATCTCTAATCAGGACTAATTTCTTTTTAGGGCTAATTTCTCAAACTGTGCTCCACAACATCTGGTCTCATGGCTCACCAAAATAGTTACTTAAATTTTAGTACATATATGGGATATCTTTAACCAGCTTTCATCCCTGTTAATAAATATTCTTTTGCTATAAAAATGCATCCACTGATAACTTTGAGACCATGTATAATTACTAATCATGGATGTTGAAAACCTTCTATAATTGTGGTCACTTAGCCCATCTTAGAGGTGTGCCAATTCTCTTATCATGTATTGGCATTTTTATAGCCACAATTCAGAATATTACTGCATATTTCCTGCCCTGTTGTTCTCTGCAATATCTCCTGTTTCTGATAATATGTCATCTCAAACAAAAGTTTCAAATCTCACCAGATTAGTCTAGAGAAAATTTTGTCTCTGCAGGTAGGTCAAATAAATAGCTCCTTCCTTGATCAGCTCCCTCCTGAAGCTACACACCTTTTTCACTTTCAGGAAGGAGTCAAATTTTTTAAGAAGATGCATATCTGCTTTGGTTAATTCCCAAATTTTCAGCCTGATTCTTATACTATTAACTTTAAAAAACTACTTACATAATTTAAAAAGTGAAACCCTATATAATAAAAGCCCAGCGACTGAAATGGCAGAACAACCAGAACAACCAGAGACCAGAACGACCACAGCCCCTTGCCCTGGCTGGCCCTGCCTCCCTTCCACCCTGCAAGCAGTTAGGGGTGATTAGGCAGGCAGAGGAGGTTAGGGGTGATCAGGCAGGCAGGTGAGTGGTTAGGGGTGATCAGGCAGGCAGGCGAGTGGTTAGGGCAATCAGGCAGGCAGGTGAGCAGTTAGGGGCAATCAGGCAGGCAGGCAGAGTAGTTAGGGGTGATGAGGCAGGCAGGCAAGTGGTTAGGGGCGATCAGTCAGGCAGGAAGAGGGGTTAGGGGCTATCAGGTAGGCAGGCAAAGTGGTCAGGGGTGATGAAGCAGGCAGGAGAGCAGTTAGGGGTGATCAGGCAGGCAGGCAGGTGAGTGGCTAAAAGCTATCAGTCCCAGATTGTAAGAGGGATGTCCGACTGCAGGTCTAGGCCCAGTCCTGCAGGGATCCCTGTAGGATCGGGCTTGAACTGGCAGTTGAACATTCCCTGAACGGTCCTGGATTGTGAGAGGGTGCAGGCGGGGCTGAGGGATCCCACCCTCCCCAACCCTGTGCACAAATTTCATGGCCCGGGCTTCTAGTAGTTATATAAGTTTATGAAAAACAAAACAAAACAGATTTATCTGTTACTTTCTTTAGCCTAGCTCTTTATATATTTCTAGGAGTTTTTCTTCAAATTTATCTTCCAATTTCTCCTCTTCATATTTTAATTTTCAAGACTAGCTTTCATTCTATGAATGTTTTTTTTCTTCTGTAAGTTCTATGGGCTTTTAATGGATACATAGCAATATTATATTACCTTCTGTCAAGGGCTCCCAAATATCACCAACAGAGCCTATTAATAACACAAAGTTCACTGCTTACCCCATGACAAAAGAGAACACCACCTTAATAGAGTTTTACACCTCTTGAGGGAGAAGACAAACCAGATTGTATTGGAAATTTGAAGTGTGTTTTTTTTTAATTTTTTATTTTTTGTTTAAAGTATTACATATGTCTCCTTTTCCCTCCATTGACCTCTCCCCAGCCTCTCCCACCCCCTGAATCTTTCTTATTGCCTTCTATTCTCATGTAATGCAATTTCATTTCTCAACTATTAATTTTTACAAAAAAGTTTTCTTCTGTTCCTTTCGTTATCTCTGTTTCAAATTTTTAGTTGTTTATTTTGATCTCTGTCTTCCTTGCTAGAGGATTTCCTCTCATGTTTGGTTATTGTTGGCTGCCCATTCATCTTTAAGAGACACTGAAAAGCTGATTGGATGTTCAGTATATGAAGGTAGGCTTGTCCACTTCTGGGATTCAACACAGAGTGTGTTCTTGCTGAGCAGTTTCACTGAAGAACCAATATTGAAGACGGTCAACATCTGCAGATTCCTTGTCTTAAAATAGTCAGTTTTCCAGAAAGGAATCCTCCATGTCCTGTCTGGAGAAAATAAGAGACTGGCTACCCATTCATAACTAAGAGAGTCAACAGGGCCCACTGTTGACTCACTTTATCTGAAGACTTTTATAAGAAGACTTTTACTTTGCTCCTCTATATTAATGTGATGCCATTGTCTTCATCAGTATATGGTGTTTCACCTCATTTTCAACCTTTCTAGAAAATGAACTCTAATCCTCTGCTGGGGTATAGGGGGTACTTTCCTACTGTGAGAAGCATGGGAGCAGATCTTGGGTTTGAGTTACTATTTATATAGATTTTTGAATAGTCATCTCCTTTCAAGACTCACCTGTGCCCTACCCTGCTTCAGTGTAACTGGTGTTTCCTGTTCCCAAGCTTTGCTGGGCTTCTGCATTGTGACTAGCTTGTTTCAGAGGTTCTCACCCTTCTGGACTAAGATTTAGCTTTCTCTGCTCTGTTAAATCAGTCATAACTTGTCCATTTGACTTTCAGCTTCTAAAACTTAGTTATCACTTTTGTCCTATGTACATAGTCCTTGTTGTTTTTTACCATTTTTAAAATATTTTTATAATTATTTTAGTATGGTTTTAAGATAGATTATAGGAGTTTATAATCAATCAACCATATTTAATCAGAACTTTGTAATTTAATTTTTATTGAGACATAGTTGACATATAACATTATATTAGTTTCAGGTGTACAACATAAAGATTTTTATATTTGAATACATTACAAAATGATCATTGCAATGAGTCTAATTAACATCCATCACCCCACACAGTTTAAAATTTTTTCCCTTGTGATAAGAACTTTTAAGATCTACTCTCTAAGCAACTTTCCAATATACATTTCATTAACTATAGTCACCATGCTGTACATTACAGCCCTATGACTTATTTATTTTATAACCAGAGGTTTATACCTTCTAATCACCTTCACCCAATTGTAACTTGATTTTTTACACAATTCTTATTAGACTTATACCAATAAATTTACTTAATTCTGGGCATGCCAAATTCTATTTTAAATATCTGAATTCCAAAAAGGCAAAGAAAGTCAATCTCACAGTTATTTCTAGAATTTTCCTCTAAGTGATGTTATTCACAGAACCATCATTGTTTGTCCATATCAGACTATGCTTGGCAACATCATGTCCAAACCACTTGAAAACTAAACAACGTACTTATAAATAATCAATGAGTAAAAGAGGCAATCTATAGGTAAATAAGAAATACATTACATTGAATGAAAATTAAAGTATAACATATTATATTTTGTGGGATGCTATTAAAAAAATGCTAAGAGGGAAATTTATAGCACTAAATATTGAAAATTAACATTCTAAGTTCCCATCTCAGGAAACTATAAAATGAAAGCAAGATGAATCCAAATTGAAACAGATGGAAGGACATAATAAACATCATCAAAAATCAATGAAATTGAAAACATAAACAATAGGATATACCAATAAAACAAACAGATGGTTCTTTGAAAAGATGAATAAAATTGATAAAACTCTAGCGAGACTGAAAAAGAGAGAAGACACAAATTACCAATATCAGGAATAAAATAAGAGTTATTACAAACCCTGATGACACCAAAAGGATAATAAGGAAATCCTACTGACAACTCAACCCACATATATTTGAAAATGTCACTCAAAAAAGCACAAATTATCACAATTCTCCCAAAATGAATTAGATCATTTGAATATACATATAGCTGTTAAGTAAATTATATTTGTCATTTAAAAACTCCTGAAAAAGAAACCTCCAGGCTCAAATGCGTTAATGGAGAATTGTATCAAACATTAAAGAAGAAATAACACCAACTCTACACACTGTTCTAGAAAATAGAAAAAGTGGAAACACTTCCATTTTATTTAATGAAGCCACTATCATTCTGATAAAAAAAATCAGAGAAAAATAGTAAAAATCAAAGAAACTAGAGACCAATATTCCTCATAATTATAAACTAAAAAATTCTGAATAAAATGTTAGCCAACTATTTGTGAAGAAATTATACACCATTTTCAATAGGATTTATTTGAACATACAAGGCTACTTTAACATTCAAACATCAATCACTGTAACTCACTATGACAACAGGCTCAAGGGAAAAATTGACATGACTATATAAATTGATGCCAAAAAAAACTTCCCGTGTAATTCAACACCAGTGCATTAAAACAACAACAAAAACAAACAAACACCACCAACAAAAATAAACTCTCAGAAAACTAGCATTGTGGGTATATTAGTTTGCTAGGGCTACATACTAAGTACATATCACAAACTGAGTGGCTTAACCTACAAACATTTATTGTCTAACTAGAGGCCCGATGCACAAAAGTTGTGCAAGAGTAGGCCTTCCTTCCCTCGGCTGCTGGCACCGGCTTTCCTCTAGCAGCCAGGGCCCGGGCTAGCTTCCCTCTGGCTGCCTGCAAGCACCCAGGACCTGGGCTTCCCTCTGGCCCCAGCTGTGTCTGGAAGGACATCCAGAATGACGTCCAGAAGGACGTCTGGTCTAATTAGCATATTACCCTTTTATTATTATAGACTAGAGGCC
>NW_005372006.1:1077723-1081082 GCF_000412655.1 Myotis brandtii | reverse complement strand
ATCAGGGGGTTGGGGCGCTGCCCTCTGTCACTCACAGAGCAGGGCCAATCAGGGGGGTTGGGGCGCTGCCCCCTGTCACTCTCAGAGCAGGGCCCATCAGGGGGGTTGGGGCGCCACCACTGTCACACTCTGGGCAGGGCTGATGGAGAGGTTATGGCTCTACCCTGTCAAACACAGAGCCGCAGGGCAATCAGGGGATTGGGGAGCTCCCCCCTATCAGGCACAGAGCAGGGCTGATCAGGGGGTTGGGGTGCCTTCCCCTGTCACAAATAGAGTAGGGAGGTTGTGGCCCCGCCCCCTGTCACACACAGAGCCGCAGGGCGATCAGGGGGTTTGGGCGCTGCCCCCTGTCATGCTGATCCCGGTGCCGGGAGCCTCGCTGCTCCGCTGATCCCGGTGCTGGGAGGCCTATTACCCTTTTACTATATAGGATAGAGGCCTGGTGCATGGGTAGGGGCTGGCTGGTTTGCCCTGAAGGGTGTCCTGGATCAGGGTGGGGGTCCCCACTGGGGTGCCTGGCCAGTCTGGGTGAGGGGCTGAGGGCTGTTTTCCGGCTGGCGAGTGACTAAAGCTTCCAACCGCTCCTTGTTTTCTTCTCTTTTTTTTTTTTTTTTTCTGGGCCAGCTTTAGCTCTGAGGCCTCGCTGCTGAAAACATCGATACAATGTTGCGGTCCGAGCCCGGCTGAATGGAAGCCCTTTTCTGGGGTTTTGTTTAGCTTCTTATTTGCAACATAGTATATAGTTGCTTAGAGTTGCAACTGAGAGGCTGGCAAGTTAGGCGGGGAACGTTGGAGTCTGCAGCAAGCAAGCCTCGTGCTCGCTTCAGTGCCTGGCTGCCGGCCGCCATCTTGGCTGACAGTTAATTTGCATATACTCACTGATTAGCCAATGAAAAGGGTAGCGGTCGTACGCTAATTACCATGTTTCTCTTTTATTAGTGTAGATAGTTCTGGAGGCTAGACATCATCAATCAGCTAGTGTGGCTTAGTGGTTGAGCATTGACCCATGACCAGGAGGTTGCGGTTCCATTCCTGGTCAGGGAGTGTGCAGAAAGCAGCTGGTCAATGATTCTCTCTCATCATTGATGTTTCTATCCCTCTTTCCCTCCCCCTTCCTATCTCTAAAAGCTATAATAACATTTTTTTAAGTGACTAAATACATAAAGAAACATTTTGTCAAAGAGGATATATAAATAGCAAGTAAGCACATAAAAAAGTTCAACATCACTGGCAATCATAGTAATGCAAATTAAGAACACAATGAGATACCACTACATATTTAACAAACAGCTAAAATTAAAAAGAGTGAGAATATTATATGCAGAAAAATCTAATCTCTCACACATTGAAGCTAGTAATACAAAATAAGACAGTCATTCTGAAACTTGGTTTGCCAGTTTCCATTTAAAAAATTAAACATAACCTAATGATACAGCTCAGCAATCATACTGCTGAGCATTTAATCCCAGAAAAATTAAATCTTATGTTCACACAAAAAATTTTACACAATTGTTAGTAGTAGCTTTAGTGGCAATAGCCAAACACTGGAAACAACCAACATGTCCTACGATTAATAAATGGCAAAACAAACTGTGGTACATTTATACCATGGAAATACTACTCAACAATAAACAGAAATAAACACTTGATATATGGCATGACTTGGATGGAGTTTAAGAACATTATACTGGACTAAAGTCCCAGTGCACGAAATTCATGCACTCGGGGGGGCAGGTGTGCCTCAGCCCAGCTGTGCCCTCTCGTAGTCTGGGAGCCCTCAGGGGTGTGCAGCCAGCAGTTAGACATCCTTAGCGCTGCCGCGGAGGTGGAAGAGGCTGCTGCTAAGGCCACTGTGCTCGCCAGCTGTGAGCCCAGCTCAGGGCTTCTGGCTGAGCAATGCTCCCCCTGTGGAAGAGCACTGACCACCAAGGGGCAGCTCCTGCATTGAGCGGCTGACCCCTGGTGGTCAGTACATGTCATAGTGACCGGTCATTCCACTGTTTGGTCAATTTGCATATTAGCCTATTTTTATATAGAATGATTGAAGCCAATAAAAAAAAGTCACATACTATATGATTCCACTTCTATAATATTTTTGAAGTAATGTAATTCTAGAGATGGTGGTTAAATTAGTGGTTTCCAGGTGTTAGGGATGGTGTGAGTTTGATGGTAAATGCCTAATACAAGTGAAATCTTTGTGGGATAAAATAGTTCTGTCCTTTGATTTTAGTGGTGGTTAAATAAATCCAATATGTGATTACAACAAACAAATAAAACACTATACATATGTTGTACCAATGTCAATGATTTTGATATTGACCCATGGTTATGGATGATGTAACTATTATGAAAAACTGGGTGAAGGGGTACATAGGTCCTCTGTATACTCTCTTTTTAATTTCCTGTGAATCTATAATTATTTCAAAATAAAATTTAAAAGTAATATATAATAGCTGGGTAAAGGATTGTATGAGAACAGATGAAATAAGACTGGTCATAAGTTAATAATTATTAATTCAGAGTGATGGACATGAGGAAGTTTATTATACTCTTCTGTCTGATTCTGTGTATATTGGTAATTCTTCATAATGAAAAGTTAAAAAACAAAAGCTGGGTCTATGTCATATTTATTTGTGTATCTTCAATGTGCAGCATGATAGTAGATGCTTAAAAATATTTGATGAATAAAAAACTTCAAGAAAGTCAACCTTTGAAGTCTTGGTTTTCTCCTTTAGAGAATGAATGACAGTATTTACCTCTCAGGGTCATTGTGAGAGTATTATATACAAAAGCAACAAACAAAGCATCATTAGTTGTGGGACTTTAAATAACCTAATCTACTTGTATTTGAAGTCCCTGAAGGGGAGGAGAGAGAAGAATGGAGAGAAAAATTACTTGAAAAAGCAATGGCCAAAATTGTTTTTAATGTACATTTTTTATTGATTTCAGAGAGGAAGAGAGAGGGGGAGAGAGATAGAAACATCAACGATGAGAGAGAATCATTGATTGACTGCCTCCTGCATGTTCTACACTGGGGATCCAGCCCACAATCCAGGCATCAAACCCAGACTCTTTAGTCCACAGACTGACACTCTATCCACTGAGCCAAACCCGTTAGGGCAATAATAGGCAAAAATTTTTTTAATTTGATGGAAATTATAAACCCACTAGAGGCCCGGTGCACAAAAATTTGTGCACTCGGGGGGAGGAGGGGTCCCTCAGCCTGGCCTGTGCCCATTCATAGTCCAGGACCCCTTGGGGGATGTCCACCTGTTGACTTAGGCCCACTCCCTGTGGGATCAGGCCTAAGCTTGCAGTCAGACATCCTTCTGGCAGCCAGGGAGCCCTCGGGGGATGTC
>NW_005372006.1:1076302-1077104 GCF_000412655.1 Myotis brandtii | reverse complement strand
TTTTATTAATTTTTAATTTTTTAATATTTTAATTTGAAATAATCTCATACATGTAAAAAAAACTATAAAATACTACAGCATATTATATGTACCCTTCACCCAATTTCTTAGGTGTTAATAATTTAAACATAACCATTATACAACTAACAAAATTTGGAATATATTTTTCTTATAATCTCTTTAATGTTACTTAATCCATTTACTTTGTTTTTGTTAATCTTCACCCAAGGATATTTTTCCATTGAATTTTAGAGAGAGTGAAGGGAAAGGGAGAGACACATTGATTGGTTGCCTCCTGCACATGCTTTGATAGGGACTGGGGATCAAGCCAGCAACTGAGGTACATGCCCTTGACTGGAATCGAACCTGGGACCCTTCAGTCCACGGGCTAATGCTCTATCCACTGAGCAAAACAGGCTGCAGCTTAATTCATTTACTTTTAATCTATATGTGTCTTTATATTTAAAGTGGGTTTTGTTTTTGATTCACCCTCATAATCTGTCTTTTAATTGGTGCATTTATGCCACTGACTTTCAGAGTGCTTACTGATAGAGTTACTACCATATCAGGTGGCTGCTGGGGCTTCTGGGGCTGGCCTGCCCTGGATGGCAGTGCGCTGGCAGCTTGCGCTATCCCGCCCTGCCTGCAGTATGCAAATTAGCCGCCATCTTTGTTGGTGGTTAATTAGCATATCATGATGATTAGCCTATGGGAGGCATAGCGAAGGTACGGTCAATTACCAAGTTTGTCTATTATTAGATAAGACTAGAGGCCCGGTGCACAAAAATTTGTGCACTCGGGG
>NW_005372006.1:1064220-1075097 GCF_000412655.1 Myotis brandtii | reverse complement strand
AGGCGGGGAACGTTGGAGTCTGCAGCAAGCAAGCCTCCCTGCTCGCTTCAGTGCCTGGCTGCCGGCTGCCATCTTGGCTGACAGTTAATTTGCATATACTCACTGATTAGCCAATGAAAAGGGTAGCGGTCGTACGCCAATTACCATGTTTCTCTTTTATTAGTGTAGATAGTACAAAGTAGCTCAACATACCCAAAGCACAACAAACATGAAAAAAACTTCACCAAGGTGCATAATAATCAAATATCTCAAAAACAGTGCTTAAGATAAAAACCTTAAAAGCAGCTGGAAAACAAAAGACAGGTTACATGCAGAAGAACAAAAATAAACCTGATAACATTGTCAGAATAATGCAAGCAATAGGCAAGAAGAAATGGATAAAATGAATATACTTATAACCTTTAAAATTTTGCAAATGTAACATAATCTAGCAGTATATAAAGAGGAGATACACAATCAAGTGGGATTTATCCCAGCAATGTAATCTTGGCTCAACATTTGAAAATTCAATGTAATTCACCTATTAACAAGTTATAAAGAAAAATTATATAGTCATCTATATAAATACAGAAAAGTCATTTGACAAAATTCAACATTAATTCCTGATATTCCTTATGTGTAAAAAATAGACTAGAAATTTCTCAATATAACAAAGGACATTTATGAGAAACCTATTACTTGCATCATACTTAATATTTAAACACCAAATATTTTCTCTGTAGATTGTGTAAGAGCCAAATATGTCCCCTCTTTTCACTTCTTTTCTATATTGTACCGGAAGACCAAGCCACTGGAATAAGGCAAAAAAGAAGAAGAAAAAAGCTAGAAGAATAAGAATAAAACTGTCTTTATTTGCTGAAGGCATGTTTGATTATGTAGGAAATCCTAAGGATTCTGCATAAAAGCAACAAAAATGTATAAGTAAATTTATCAAGATTGCATATTCAAGTTAATAGACAAAAACAGTTGTAGTTCTATATGTTAGTAAGCCATAACCAGAAAAATGACTTTTTAAAAATATTTCTTTTCATATAACTAAAATTTTTTTTGTAATCCTTCTTTCATTTTTAGAGAGAGTGGAAAGGAGTGAGGAGAGAGAGAGAGAGAGAGAGCGAGAGAGAGAGAGAGAGATGTGAGAAAGACACATCAATTTGTTGCCTCCCTCACACGCCCCAACTGGGGCCAGAGATCGAACCTGCAAACCAGGTATGTGCCCTTGACCTGGAATCAAAACCACCACCTTTATGATGCTCTATCCACTGAGTCCCACTGGCTAGGGATATATTATAAAATCAATAATATATATATATATATTATTGATTTTCAATAATATATATATTATTGATTCTATTTTTATTTATTTTAATATATTTTTATTGATTTTTTAGAGAGAAAAGGAGGGGAAGAGAGAGATAGAAACATCAGTGATGAGAGGGAACCATTGGTTATCTGCTTTCTGCATGCCCCACACTGGGGATTGAGCTGACAACCCATGCATGTGCCCTGACGGGAAATTGAACCTATGACTTCCAGGTTCATAGGTCAATGCTCAACCACTGAGTCATGCTGACTAGACTATTATTGACTTGAGAGAGAGAGAGAGAGAGAGAGAGAGAGACAGAGAAATATTGATGTGAGAGAGAAACATCAATCAGTGGCTTCTGGAATGTGCCCTGACCAGGGATTGAAGCCCACAGCCTGGGTGTGTGCCCTGACCTGGAATCACACCCACCACCTTCTGGTGTATGGCATGACACTCCAACCAAAGAAGCCACTAGCCAGGGCAAAAAAAAATGACATTTAAAAAACAATACCAATTATAATAAAAATATAAAATGCTTAGGGACATATTTAACAAAATATGTTCAAATTATATAAACTAAAAACTAGGTAACATTGCTGAAATTAATTTTAAAAGGTCTAAATAAATGAAAGATATTGAGTTTTATAAAAGGGCTAATAGTATTAAGACATTTTTCAATATTATCTATATAATCAAAGATATTCAAGTAAAATCCCAAGCTTTTTTTTTTTTTAGAATTTGACAAGGTTATTCTTAAATCCTTATGGATATGCTAAGTACCTAGAATAGCAGAGATGATTCCTGTTGAAAAAAAAAAATGATTTTTCATGAAAATAACAAAATTGAAAGCCACTACCTGATTTCATGGCATACCATAAAACACTGTGGTACTAGCATTGGGATCAACATACTGATCAATGGAATAGAACAGAAAGCAAGAATTTCAACAAAAAAGCCAGAGTAATTTAATGGGCTAAGGATATAATTTTTAACAAATAGTGCTGTAATAATTGAATATTTCTGTACAAATAAAAGGAATTTTGGACCTTGAATACACAAATTTTCCTAAAAGAAATGTAGGCCTAAATATAGCGTTTAAAACCATAAAAATTCTGGAAGTAAAGGAGAAAATCTTTGTGAACTTAATTTAAGCAGAGTTAACTAGATATGCCACATAGTGCATGAACCATGAAATCAAAATATGGTTAAAATGAATTTCATTAACATTAAAACTTCATTTTCAAAGACATTGTTAAAAATAATAAAGTAAGTGGAAGGCTAGGAGAAAATATATGCAAAATATGTATCTGGAAGACATTTGTATCCAGATTATAATAAATAACTATTATAGCTCAGTAATAGCTCAGTATAGCTCAGAAGACAAAAGTCTAATAAAAGTGCATAAAGTTTTAGCACAAAGAGAGACATGTAAATGACAAATAAGCACAGAAAAAATATTCAACATTATTAGTTATCAGGAAAATTAAAACCACAACGAAATGGCTTTCATTGATGAAAAAATTTTTCATGAAACGAACAAAATTGAAATACTCATATTACCTGATTTTATTCACTAGAATGACTAAAATTAAGAAGACTAGCAATACCAAATGTTGGCAAGGATATGAAACAACTGGAATGTCTATAGATTTGTGGTGGAAATGCAAAATAGTATAGTCACTTTGGAAAAAACAATCTTATTCCTATATATTTATCTAAGAGAAATGGAAACATAAGTCCACATAAATATTTGTATTTATGTTAGCTGAAAATTGGAAACAATTTAAAATGCCCAACAACTGGTGAGTGGATTAAAAATAAATAAATAAACAAACCAACAAAGAACCTGTGGTGTAGTCATACTTTGGGAAAACTGTTTAACAATAAATAGGAACCATAGGTTGATACTAGAGGCCTGGTGCATGGATTTGTGCACCAGTGGGGTCCTTCCACCTGGCCTGCCGGGATCAGGCTGAAACTGGCCTGGTGCAGAGATTCATCCAGGGCATGTCCAGCCCATCTTGCCCAGTCCCGATGGGCCAAAACCCAGCAGCAAGCTAACCTACCAGTCAGAGCATCTGCCCCCTGGTGGTTAGTGCACATCATAGCGACTGGTCAAACAGTCAAACAAATAGTTGGACACTTAGCATATTAGGCTTTTATTATATAGGATATGCAACGAGGTGGATATCTCAAAAGCATTATTTTTAGTGAATGAATTCAGATAGTAAATGAATTTAGATATAAACCCTACACAATATAGGTTTCCATTTATTTGAAAGTCTAGAAATAAACAAAACACCACATTAAAAAAAAAAATTAGATCACTGGTGTTCAGGATCTGGAGGTTGGGAGAGGGAATATACTGCAGAGGCGTGAGGAAACTTTCTTAGGCAATGGAAATGTTCTGTGTCATAACTATATATGGTCATGGTGGTTACATGACTGTATACAGTTTCAAAATTTACCAAATTGTACACTAAATATTGATCAATTTTACTGCATTTAAATTATAATTCAATCATATATAATTTGTTTAACTTTTTATGTAAATATGCACACATATAATTTACATTTATAGCAGTATGCAGGGTGGATGAAATTGAAAAAAGACTAAATATAGAGAAGTCATTTATTAGGCCATTGCAAAAGTCAAGGTCATACTGGTAACTATGAAGAAAAGCAATTGTAGAGGGAATGGGAGTAAAAAGAACAAAAAACATATGTTGAAGATGTTGAACATGAAATATATGTTAGAGATCTTTCAAAATTAGGATCATTACACAGAATTCACTAGGCCCCTTTCTTCCTCTTTTCTCCTTCCTGTGTAAATAAGAAATCTCTCACTTTTGTCTCCGGCACATTTGATCACACTTGATGGTGGCAATTGCAAGGAATGGACAAGGAAGGAGGAATTTGGATATCCACGAGCCTAACAGCCATTCCCAGGTAAAGGTAGTGGGAGATTAAGGTTGGGTAAAACCACCCATTAGGTTTTTTCACTTTATGTTCATTTTCCCAATTTCCTACCCCAGGAAATTGTGACACAGCTTATGTGGGGAGAGGTTGCTTGAAAACACCACACGTCATTGTGACTCACCCGCATCCCCTAACAAGCCCAACGTATCCCTGCTAAGCTGGAGCTGAGAACCATTACTTTAAAATCTGATAGGAAATGCCCAGGGGAAGCAGTAAGAGCAGTTTTCAGAGACGCCAAGTTTGCAGAGGTTGCAGAGAATTCCAGTTGGTGTGTCTGGCAGAAAATGGCAAACAAAGATATGGTGTTTAGGAAACGGGTCATGGCTTATGACATTAAATGGGCAATCTTCAGTAGGGGATGATATTTCAAACATAGTAGCTGAAGAGATTATTAAGGAGAGCAGAAGAACAGAGTTTAGGATTGTCTCTGGTAAATGATCTACAATCAGAGGGCAAAAAGAAAAAAGAAAAACGAATCAGCAAAGGACATTGAGTAATAGTGATAAGAGAGGGAAGACCCCAAAAAGTATGATAACATATTTAGTCAAAGACTGGAGCTAACATATAAGCCAAAAGAGGGTTGCAAGGACCCCATATATTATCTGGATAGAGTGGTGTGCAGTGGAGAAAAAGAATTATGCTACTTTAAAAGGAGATTTAAGCTGAGATATTTATGCACTCAGTCTCATTTGCCAGAACATGACTGATCACTTTGCTTTCAAAGAGAGAAAGATTAAAACCCTGTCAGTTTCATTTTCAGATGTCTCAATTTGAACTTCATTATAATTGTAAAATACTGTTGTGTCATTTTTAAACCAGTTTATAAAGGATTACTTTGGCATAATTATATAATGGTTTCTATCAATCATCTTTTTTACAATTGTTCAATCCCAAACTTAACTTGCAATACATTCAGTAGTCTATGGGGCTAAGTTGATTTAAATAAAGCCACACTATCAAAAGTAAGAAAGTCTAGAAATCTTTTAAATTATGTATATATGTAGATTCCGAATGGTTCCAATCACAATTCTCACTCAAACATATCAGTCTGGTCTATGCTGCAATATTGAAAGCAACAATAATTCGATTTTATCCAAGAAATGTTTATTTAAAATCTGTACAATGCCAGGCACCATACTTGGCAAAAATAAATAAATAAATGAATAAATAGCCATCTTTTTCTTCAGGTAGCTTGCAAAGTACTAAGGGAAATAAATAACTCATCCCCTTCATTTGAAAGTTTTCTATTTGTAGTTATACTTATGTGTTTTTGTAAATTTCAAAAATTAGTAATTCTAAGATTTTAGTATCTCTTATTGAATATGGAAAACATTGAAAGTGAAGCATGGTGGCAACCGTGCTTTGTGGGAATTGCCGTTTAATATTTTAACTCTGTTGACTTGGCTGCTGTCATTATTTGCTTGCTGAAATAATAGAAAAGTTATTTTGATTTTCTGAATTATATAAATCATCCCATTCGATTGAATACCCTATTGATTGTAATTTGAATACCCCATTGGTTGTGGTCATACTGGTTTTAGAAAACACATTCCTCTGGACCTGGAGACCAGGACTGCACAACTACTCTAAATTGCCTCAGTGGCTCCAGATAATGCATTCCTGTCCACTCAGTGGTCCCAAGACCTGATGGCTCCAGATAATGTGTTTCCATTGACTCAGTGGTCCCAAGACCTGAAACTATAATTAATCTTTGTAGATAACTAATCGGCTCAATCTAGCTTCTGTAACAAACTGCTTTTCTGCAAACCAGGTTCCTCATTCCTAACCCCGAGATGTAATCAATACCTTTGTGATTTTTGCCTATATAAATCTGGTGTTGCGGTCATTTAACCACTATGAGATTTGAAGAGCAAAATGCCCCCTCATAGTCCCAGCTTTGAAATAAATGTGACTCTTTAATTCGACTTCTTGAGGCGTCCTTGTGTGATTCACAGGGTATATTACAACAAAAGAAGCAAAATAAAATTTAAATGCATTAATAAGATTAACAAAAATAAGTATTGAGAAAGTGCAGATAATTAAACTTTTAAATACTGTTTTTTATACATTGGTATCATTTATACTTCTTAATCTATTAAAGCTTAAAACTATACTAAAACTTTGGGGTAGTCATTTATTTCTTGAAATATTTTTCTATACTAGTTTGTCTCCGCTATGCTACAGAACTAAAATTTTAGTGGCTTGACACATGAAAGTTTATTTCTTGCTGCAATTTGGGTCATCAGGATTCTATGATTATTGTTATGCAAGCACCAAGCTAAGGATGTCTCCTTTTTCATTTTTATTTTTATTGTTTTCAGTTTTATTGATATATAAAATTATTTAAAGTGGACATTGTGGTGATCTGATATATGTATATATTGTGAGAGGCTTCCCACCATCTAATTAACAGACCCATCACCTCACATATTTATCTTTTCTTTCTTTCTTGTTTCTTTTTTCTTTTTGAGGAGGAGGCAAAGATATTTAAGTTCTACTCTCTTAGCAAATTTTCATTTTATTACATGGTGTTATCAACTATAGTCACCAGCTTATGCATTAGATCCTCAGACTTTATGAATCTTAGCTGAAAATTTATATTGTACCCTTTTACCAATCTCTTCTATTTCTTCTCCTCTCTCTCCTGCTCCAACCCTGGGCAACCATTTTTCTACTCTTTGTTTCTAAGAGCTTGACTTTTTTTTTTTCACCCCACATTTAAGTTATACCAGGCAGTATTGAAGACTTCTTTTTGATACATACTCTACCATTGACCAAATGGGGAGAAAAGAGAATGTAGTAAATTAAACACTAACTCTTAATGCCTTTGCCATTCACATTTCTTTGGCCCAATATTGTCACATGCCTATCATAGGAAATGAGGAATTGCAATTATATGTTATGTTCCCGATTGAGTGAAGAACCAGAATGTATGTAAACAGTCGTAATAGTTTCGAAATCATTGCTTTTCTCTTCTTCAGAAACAACTCTCATGCATGTGTTAGATCTCCCCAATTGTTTTCTCTCAAATCCCTCATATATAATTTTTTGTTGTTTTTTTTCCATTTCATTTGGTTATACTTTCTCTAACTTATTCTGAGTGCTTCTGACTTTTTCAGTTGCATTTACTCCATTATTTGGGTTGTTTCTAGAATGTTTTTCACCATTATGAGATTTTTATTTGTCTTACTTTATTTTCTGAGTTTTATCAAAATGCTTTTCATTCCTTTCCATGGTCTTATGATCACTTTTTGAAAACATATATGACTGTTTTGAACTTTTTTTTTCATTTCTTTAAGATAAATCATTTTCTATATGTGATTTAACTATTATTGTTTTTTTTTTCAGCTGTCTTTTGCTCATTCCTTTTCTCTTTCTTGCTTGCTTTCAGTCTATTTTTTTATCTGTCTTTATGTTTTTCAGGCATAGGCCCAGTGATGATTCTTTTCTGAATATTGCTGAGCTTTGAATGGTAACAGGAACTGCTGATGAATAGTTTTGGGGTTTATTTCAAATACTACTCTTATCAAGTTATTTCCTTTATCCCAGGAACAAATGTTTTCTTAGATTTCTAAGTGTAGCAATGTGGCCTTAATAGTCCTTTTAGAAAAAAAAATTTTTAATCCTCCTTTCCACTGGGCTACCTTCGTTAGAAGAGAAACTAGGTCATGAACAATAGAAATGACTAGTACTCCACCATGATTTTTCTTTTAAAATTCCCTATATCACAATTCTGGACTTTCAAAGTCAGTCTAACAGAGCATTCTAATAAAAAATGTATATATTATTATATATGTCCTTTAGAATGTGCCAATTGGGGGAGGAGAACTTATTTCTGGCTCAACAATCTAAAACCACACTTGTTGGTATTAAGAATGTTCTCTGCCGTAACCGGTTTGGCTCAGTGGATAGAGCGTCGGCCTGAGGACTGAAAGGTCCCAGGTTCGATTCCGGTCAAGGGCATGTACCTGAGTTGTGGGCACATCCCTGGTAGGAGGTGTGTAGGAGGCAGCTGATCGATGTTTCTCTCTCATCGATGTTTCTAACTCTCTATCCCTCTCCCTTCCTCTCTGTAAAAAATCAATAAAATATATTTTTTTTTAAAAAAAAAGAATGTTCTCTTCTCTCAGTCTAGGAGTGCTTTATTATGTAAAGTTAGGAGTTACAGCAATTTCTTTGTCTTGATGATTTCCTTTTTACTTGTCATTCTTTGTTTATTTTTTTTATGGGGTTTGAAGTAGAAAGGTGGAGTAAAAAAAAATGCCTTTAATCAATTGCCTCAACCACAATTTAATTATTTAAAAAAATCTTACGAAGGAGCTTCCATAAGATTGTCGGTTGATTTCTCAACAGAAACTTTGCAGGCCAGAAGAGAGTGGCAAGAAATATTCAAAGTGATGAAAAACAAGGACCTACAATCAAGATTACTCTATCCAACAAAGCTATCATTTAGAATCAAAGGACAGATAAAGAGCTTACCAGACAAGAAAAAACTAAAGGAATCCATCACCACCCAACCAGTATTATATGAAATGTTAAAGGATTTTCTTTAAGAAGAAGGAAAAAAAAGAGAAAAATATGGACAATAAAATGGCAATAAATACATATCTATCAACAAATGAATCTAAAAGACGAAGCAAACAAATAAGCAGAACAGAAAAAGACCCATAGATACAGAGAACACTTGATGGTTGCCAAGTGGGAAGGGCTTGGAAGGGATGGGTGAAAAAGGTGAAGGGAAGAAGTACAAATTGGTTGTTACAGAATATTCATGGGGGTATAAAATACAGCACAGGGAATGTAGTTAATAGTATTCTAATAACTATATGTATGGTTTCAGATGGATATGAGATTTACTGGGATGATCACTTAGTAAGTTATTTAATCTTATGTAAGTCTAATCACTCAGTTGTACATCTGAAACTAATATAATAATGTATGTCAACTAAAATTGAAAATTTTAACTTTTGCTTTCAATTTAAAAAAAAGACTAATTGGCAAAAATTCATAGTACAAAAGAAGCTTTTCCGTGTGTAGTTTATTTATTTTTTATAATGCTTGATCTTATTAAGAACAAAAGTGTCCTTTAACATTTTTATTATTATTATTTATTTTTCAAGTACAGTTGCAGAAGTGTCCTTTTTTAGGAACATGTGACCATCACTGTAGGTTGCTTCCTCCTATTCTTATACCTGGTCCCCTTCTCTCTTATCTGTCTAAAGTTCAAATGCTCACTCTCCCAGCCTTTCTTACTGTTCTGCGTAAAATATGCAATACAGAACTGGCAAGGGATGAGGTTAGTCTTTAAGACCTGCCTTAAATGTTAGTGCAATGGCCTGAGCTGCAGAATTCAGCAGTTCAAAGATAGCAGGCCATTGTCTCTATAATTCTCTCAGTCTTTCCCTCATGCTTTGTATCTCATGGTCACAGAATAATTGCTGATGCTTAGTAAAGCATCTTTTAATATCACCAATTATACAGTGTTCCAAATTTTCTCTATCACTTGTTTCCACAATTGGTTTATTTGAATTAGAATCTTATTACATTTGGTTATTTTTAACAATTTTATATGCCTTAAGCTCCAAACTTTTTATGATATAAAAGTATATCTTTATGTGATTAAAAAAATCTATATTCTGTCATCCCACTGAACAGTGACCTCTTGAAGGCAGAGTTATTTCTTTTTTCTTCTTTTAAATCTCCAACACCAAATGTATTGGGCCCTCAACAAATATTAAATGAGATGAAGTAGGTTGAATTTTTATATTGTTTACTAAAGGCCCAGTGCACAAAATTCATGCATGGAGGGCGGGGGTGTCCCTCAGTCCAGCCTGCACCCTCTCCAATCTGGGACCCCTCGAAGGATGTCCAACTGCCAGTCATCCCTCTCACAATCTGGGACTGCTGGCTCCTAACCACTTACCTGCCTGCCTGCCTGATTGACCCTAACCACTTCTGCCTGCCAGTCTGATCGCCCCCTAACTGCTCCCCTGCCTACCTGATTGACACCTAACTGCTTCCCTGCCAGCCTGATCACCCCCAACTGCCCTCCCCTGCCGGCCATCTTGTGGTGACCATCTTGTGGTGGCCATCTTGTGACGACGTTGCATGATGCCACCTAGGCTTTTATTATATAGGACTAGAGGCCCGGTGCACAAAAATGTGTGCACTTGGGGGGTGGGGGAAGGGGGGTCCCCAGCCCGGCCTGTGCCCTCTCACAGTCTGGGACCCCTCGGGAGATAACGACCTGCTGGCTTAGGCCTGCTCCCGGGTGGCAGAGGGCAGGCCCAATCCCTAAGTGCAGCCTCTGGTCAGGCTCAGAGCAGGGCCGATTGGGGAGTTGGGGCGCCGCCCCGTCATGCACAGAGCAGGGCGGATCGGGAGGTTGCAATGCCACCCTCAGTCACGCTCAGGGTAGGGCCGATTGGGGGATTGGGGCACCGCCCCCTGTCACACTCAAGGCAGGGTCGATGGGGAGGTTGCGGCGCCACCCCCTGTCACGCACAGAGCAGGGCCGATCAGGGGGTTGGGGCGCTGCCCCCTGTCACTCACAGAGCAGGCCCATCAGGGGTGTTGGGGCTCCGTACCCTGTCAC
>NW_005372006.1:1051273-1062239 GCF_000412655.1 Myotis brandtii | reverse complement strand
TCTGCAGCAAGCAAGCCTCCCTGCTCGCTTCAGTGCCTGGCTGCCAGCCGCCATCTTGGCTGACAGTTAATTTGCATATACTCACTGATTAGCCAATGAAAAGGGTAGTGGTCGTACGCTAATTACCATGTTTCTCTTTTATTAGTGTAGATTATCTACTTTTGGTCACAAGAAATCATGGATATATCATGTATATCAAGCCATCATCACTACTAGAAAACCATATCAAAACACTTTGTATTATTTTTGGAATAGGATCATTGTTTTTTATACAGAAAGCCAGAAGGTTTATGTAGCAATTTAATGTTCAGTGCTTATAATAATTCTTTTTACTTCTACTAGGCAACTAGAAAACAGAAACAGTCAGAGATATATTATTCACCCTAATGTTAAGAGAAAGCATATTACTTTAGGTCAATAGCTACAGGAATTCTTTTCAGCATATATATTTATACCTCGCTCTTCAGCATATCTCATGATGGTCAACCCACTTGCTTTTACAAGTGATTCAGACACACTGATAGCACAACATGGAAGAGTTGCAGGGTTTCTCTTTTGTCTGGTGTATTAGTCAATGTTCTCCAGAAAACAGAACCAATAGGATGTGTGTGTATATAGATAGAGAGTTGTTTGTTTGTTTGTATATAAAAAAAAATTGGCTTATGTGATTCTGGGGGCTGACAAATCTGGAATCCACAAATAGATCAGGAGGCTAGAGACCAAGGGAAGTGTTGAGGTTGCAGTCTAGAGTCCAAAGGCAATTTAAAGGCAAATTCTCTCTTCCTCAGATGACTTCAGTCTTTTCTCTTAAGACTTCAGTCCTAAATGAGGTCCATCCATATTATGGAAAGTAATTTGAGTTAGTCAAAGTCTACTGCTTTATACATTAACACATCTAAGAAATACTTTCTCAGCAATATCTACACTGATGTTTGACAAATAAACGTATTACAATGCCCTTGTCAAGTCAACACATAAAATCATGCACCACACATGGCATGAATTACAGATAAAACATCAATAGATCTGACCTTTAGTTCAAGTGGTACTGTGCCACATTAAGTGACCAAGAGGCTGTTGTGCCATTTTATACCACACAAAGTATCCCCATGAGAGCAATGCAGAAGTCAAGTCTCAAGCAGTAGTCTTTGTTGTGGTATCCAGATTTATACCGCTTAATAAATACATTATTGTAAAATGTTCTTGACAGTTTAAGGCATCCAGAAAGTAGCACATTTACAGAATATGGCAACATCATTATGGGAGCTGGCCTTCAACATTCTCACTCTCCCACTTCACATGATGGATAATTTGGAACTCACTCTTTTGTATGCTTTTGCTAATATTTGAGATTTATAATATTTTATAATCAACCTGTAAAACAAGTTTCAATTTCACATGAACTGAATGAGGCCTAAAAAATCAAGCAGCAAATATTAGGATTATCCTTCCATTACCCCCCCTTTGAAAAATGACCCCTTGCTGCCATCTGAAGGATTCTCTAAGCTTTAATACTGAGCAGAGATTTAAAAGGATTAACATGAACTACCTTCCAGTACACACACAGAATGTATTTTAATATCTAGTATTTCATCTTTATTTGAGTACTTTCAAATTGTAATGTTTTCATCAGTAGAAAGCCTGGCTGATATTGTCCATTACTATTCCTGCTGAGTTATTCACAGTTCTCCACTGACCTTTTTTTTTCAGCAAGTTTTTCAGATCTTTTGTTTTAACAGCTGTTTCATGTCTTGCTGACATTAGTCAGATTTATGGTGCTGTGTGCAGGAGTTCCCACCATGCGTGTCATTATTTTAATGCTTCTCCCTTTAGCAATCTATGTTTATAACTTATTCATTTAGTTGCTTTGCCCAAATTCTTAGGACTCACACCTCACTGGAATAGCACTTGTTATTCCCAAGATACTTTGTAACACACTTGACTCTATTTTCATGCATAACTATTTTTAGAGCCAACTGTGGGATTGAACAGACCTGTTCTTTGATTGTTTATTTTTGCCCAGACATTTATTTGGAAGATGTTAGTTCTCTTTGGGCTTCCACAGATGTTCCCATTCGTTCATTCACCATCTTTTAGTGTACCAAATATGGATACAACCAGCTTGCTCACAGGTAAAATAAAAGTTAATACTTTATGCCCTGGCTGGTTTGCTCAGTGGTTAGAGCTTGGGCCTGTGGACTGATGGGTCACGGGTTCGATTCCTGGTCAGAGGTACGTGCCTGAGTTGCAGGTTTGATCCCTGGCCCCTTTTGGAGCATGTGTGGGAGGCAGCCAGTTGAAGTGTCTCTCTCACAGTGATGTTTCTCTCTCTCTCTCTCTCCCCGGCCCCTTCCTTTCTTCTCTCTCTAGGAATCAGTGGAGAATATATCCTCAGGTGAGGATTAACAAAAATAAGCAAATAAATAAATAAATGCTAGTAAATATAAATATTTACCCCCCCCAAAAAAAGTTAAAATTTTCTTATCATGTAAATAGCTTCAATGTTGTCTGTTAATTATGAGTTTCTACTTTTAATTTTTTCCAAGTATGTGGAATATTATCCTTGTTCTTCAACAAAAATGCATTTCTCATTATAACTCCAATTGGGTGATAATAATAGACACAAACAAGTATTAAATGACCTTGTAATCTTTAAAGAAGAGTGATAATGACTGATGATCATGATATGCCATGGAACAGTTGGAAGAGTATGTCAGTGATATACCAAGATTTGAGGGGCATTGAAAACCTGCTTGCTCCAATATGTCTCCCCATTGACTGTGTCAGTGATTAAAATACCTACATTCATATAACATTTTGGATGAGTTGACATCTTAAATATATACATGGGATAATAATATCATCCATGTATGTGTTTTTATGCCATGACTTCATGAAGCATTTCATGATTCCTATAGGCAGAGCAGCATTTACACCATAGAACTGTATAAGTTACCTACTTATATCATTTTATGGAACTTATTCACATGTGAATTATATAATAACTAGAGGCCTGATGCACAAAAATCTGTGCACTGGAGGAGGGTCCCTCAGCCCAGCCTGCCCCCCTTGCAGTCCAGGAGCCCTCAGGGGATGTCCTACTGATGGCTTACTGATGTCCTAAGCTGCAGTCTGGCTTCCCTCTGCAGAAGGTGACCGGCTGATCAGGGAAAGGCACCGCCCCCATCACCCCCTTGCTGCTGGTGCCTCTGGCCTCCCTCTGCGGGAGGTGACCAGGCCAATCAGGGGAAAGTGCCGCCCCCATCACCACACTGCTGCTGCCACTGCCAGCTGCCATGGCTGCAAGGCCTGAACCCATGGCTGCCTGAGCCCACTGCTGCCTGAGCCCTGGGCCTCGCAGCCGCTGCCATGGCTGCCTGCCTTCGGCCCTTGCAGCCACTGCAGCTTTGTCCAGAAGGATGTCCTGAAGACGTCCACTCTAATTAGCATATTATCCTCTTATTAGTATAGATAATTCACATTTTTTTTATTTATCTGTGTTATGTCTATATTATTCAATTTGATTGTAAGGTCCTTGAGATTGAGGTATGTGTCTGAAGTTTTCTTTAAATTTAATCCTCCACAACAAATAGAAAAGAATTGTGTATGTTGTGGATGCTCAAAATACTGGTGACTAAATGAATGCACACCCCTTACTGGGGATTGAGCCAGCAACACAGGCATGTGCCCTGACCGAGACTCAAACTGTGACCTCCTGGCTCATAGATTGATGCTCAATCACTGAGCCACACCAGCCAAGCAAAATGAAAAAAAATAAATGACTATACTAAAATTGACTTGCCTTTCAATTTAGCTAGGGAAGGTATACAAGATAAGCATAATATAATGGTGAAGATGTAAGTTGCTGCTATAAAAATTAGTTTCTCAGCAAAATGATAAAAATATCTGCTTGAGGTGGAACTTCCAGGATGGCAGAATGAGAATCTTGGTAAATCTCCTCCACAAGAACAAAGAAGATAATAGTAAGACTTATCAAAAGCAACCATTCCAGAACTCTAAAAATTAACCAAGAGCATACTACAAAGTAAAATATGTTTATATAAGAAAAGATAGCCCTAACTGGTTTGGCTCAGTGGATAGAGCATCGGCCTGCGGACTCAAGGGTCCCAGGTTCGATTCTGGTCAAGGGCATGTACCATGGTTGCAGGCACATCTCCAGTGGGGAGTGTGCAGGAGGCAGCTGATCGATGTTTCTCTCTCATCGATGTTTCTAACTCTCTATCCCTCTCCCTTCCTCTCTGTAAAAAATCAATAAAATATATTTTAAAAAAAAAAGAAAAGATAATTAACTTTGGTAACAAACGTGGGTTCTGTGGCATTTTATTTTAAAGATTCTTCAAAATAAAGAAGATCCCACTTTCCCTTCTTCTCTCCCCCCCCTCCCTCCCGCCCCCGCCCGCTTTTCTGGCATTGGTAGCTGTAACAGCAAGCGGCCTGACAGCACTTAGAAGGGACTAATCTGTTTTGGAGCTTTGCAGTAAGCCCCTTTTCCAGAGTGTTGTCACTATTTGGCTAGACTAGGAGCTCTCTGGAAAAGTCCCATTCCCAGGCCATTGTTGCTATTTAGCCTGACTTGTATTTCAGCTTGGTGGAAAAGTCTTATTTTTCAAGTCATTGTTAAAAATAAGCACAATGAGCAGTAATAGTTAATATAGCTGCCTAAGGCTGTGATACCAGATGGGACAAGTAAGAAAGCAGCCACAAAATTTTTAAGTATGTTTTTTTTTTATTGAATTTAAAAAGAGAGGAAGGGAGAGGGAGAGAGAGACAGAAACACTGATGAGAGAGAAACATCAACATCAATAGGCTGCCTCCTGCAGGCTCCCCACTGGGGATCAAGCCGCAACCCAGGAATCGAAGCAGTGACCTTCTGGTACACAAGTCAACACTCAACTACTAAGCCACAATGGCCAGCTGACTGGCCAAAATTTTTAAGAGGAAGATCTAGGGAATTACAGAGCCTTAAGGGTTTTGAAAAGACCTAACATATTCCTGGGAATCTAGAAGTTTATGTACATGTGTAGATTGAGCATATACTCAAGAAAACTGGAGGAAGCCCCAATAGTTACTAATATCTGGTTGACCTGGGGGCCCTGTACAAGCAGGTGTAAAAGCTAATGCAGACAGATAAATTTCCTGAACTTTGAGGGTGTGTCTCAACCTGTGCACAGATCCCCTTGAAAGGGTGGAAGACTTATTGACTCAAGAAAATCTTCTGATGAACCACTGATGTTCATATGACATTTTGGATGAGTTGACATCTTAAATATATACCTGGGATAATATCATCCATGTATGTATTAATTTTATGCCATGACTTCATGAAGTATTTCATGTGTGCTGACCCTGGGGCAAACCCCACAAATCCAGGCTTAAAAATACAAATGACAAAATAGAGATAGATAGATAGATGATAGATGATAGATAGATAGATAGATAGATAGATAGATAGATAGATAGATGATAGATAGATAGATGATAGATAGATAGATAGATAGATAGATAGATAGATAGATAGATAATAGATAGATAGATGATAGATAGATAGATAGATAGATAGATAGATAGATAGATAGACAAAAAGCAAATATTTCAGTGACCACACACTTCAGGGAATACTCTGCGAACTAATCCTGGAAAATCACTAAAGAAACAGCAGCAGTGGCAACAACAGCAAGAGAGAGGGGTGGTTTCAGGGTTGGTACAATATATAGTCGATTCCATACTTGTGAATTTATCTACTTGCTAAAATTTATTTTAACACCATAATCAATACTCATCGTGCTTTCACAATCATTCACATAAATGTGAGTGCATAGAGTGGCAAAAAATTTAAGCCACCCAATGTGCATATTCTCAGGTGGTACTCTGCCTTCTTATCTGAGATCTCATACAGAGATGACCAAAGAATAAACAAAGTAGTTGGGCAGCCTCAGGCACATTACTAACCTTCTAAAGCTTGTTTTCTCTTGTAAACAAACAAACAACAACAACAAAAAGAATCTACTAGAATAAGTTGTTTTCAGGATATGACCCATATAGGATATAGATAGATGATAGATAGATAGATGATAGATAGATAGATAGATAGATAGATAGATGATAGACAGATAAACTGATAGATATAAAAATGACAAAATAGATATAGACAGATGAAAAACTTTTTTGTCATTTGTATTTCTATTATCTACTTCTCTATCCATCTCCTATCTCCTCTTGCAGTAAAAATTTAGCATTTATGAATTCAGTGTTTATAGTGACTTTATAGGACACTAGAGGCCCGGTGCACAAAAATTTGTGCACTCGGGGGTAGGGGTACCCTCAGCCCGGCCTATGCCCTCTCTCAGTCTGGGACCCCTCGGGGGTGACCACTTGCTGGCTTAGGCCTGCTCCCCAGGGGATTGGGCCTAAGATGGCAATCAGACATCCCTCTGGCAGCCCAGCAGCCCTCAGGGGATGTCCACTTGCCAGCGGGGAGCAGACCTAAGTTGCAGTTGGACATCCTTAGCGCTGCTGAGGAGGCAGGAGAGGCTCCCACCACCACTGCTGTACTGGCAGCCATCAGCCTGGCTTGTGGCTGAGCAGAGCTCCCCCCCGTGAGGGTGCCCTGACAACCAGAGGGCAGCTCCTGCATTGAGCGTCTGCCCCCTGGTGGTCAGTGTGTGTCATAGTGACCAGTCATTCCCAGTCTTTCTGCTGTTAGGGTCAGTTTGCATATTACCCTTTTACTATATAGGATAGAGGCCTGGTGCACGGGTGGGGGCTGGCTGGTTTGCCCTGAAGGGTGATCCAGATCAGGGTGGGGGTCCTGCTTGGGTGCCTGGCCAGCCTGGATGATGAGCTGATGGTTGTTTGCAGCTGGTCACACCCCCTTGAGGGTGGGGGTCCCCACTGGGGTGCCTGGCCAACCTGGATGAGGGGCTGAGGACCGTTTTCAGGCTAGCGGGTGACTAAAGCTCCAAGCCTCTTTTTTTTTCTTTCTTTTTTTTATTCTGGGATTTATTTACCTTCTATAGCTGTCACTGGAGCTGAGAGCCAGCTCCAGCTCTGAGGCCGTTGCTGGCTGAAAGCAGGTATCTCGGTTTGTTTAGCTTCTATAATTGAAACTCTGTTGCCATCACTGGCGCTCTAAGCTCTGAGCCCGCTGCCAGCTGAAAGCGGGTATCTGGGGTTTGTTTAGCTTCTATAATTGCAACATTGTTGCTTAGAGTGGAGCTGAGAGCTGGGCCGAGGCAGGCAGGGAACCTTGGCTCCCTCCATCACTGGAGCAAGCAAGCCTCATGTTCGCTTCAGCTGCATGGCTGCCGGCCGCCATCTTTGTTGGCAGTTAATTTGCATATCCTGCTGATTAGCCAATGGGAAGCATAGCGGAGGTATGGTTAATTACCATGTTTGTCTATTATTAGATAGGATGATAAGGAGAATCAATGCTATTAAATTTCCCCTGTTTTCAAAAATAATATGAGACATGAAAATAAATAGGAGAGCATAGCCCATACACAGAAAAATAAAAGCTGCCAACTGAATGTTGCTCTAAAGAAAATCACTTTTAAAGAACTAAAGAAAAAAATGATAACTATATCTTACCAAATAGAAAAAAATTAAAAAAATGGAAATTATGGGGGGGAAATGTGGATTTTCTAAAGGTGAAAATAGAATAATTGAAATGTAAAATTAACTAGAAGGGATAAGCAACAGATTTGAGAAAAATCAGTGAACTTGAAGTTAAAAGAAAGAATTAGTGAACTTGAAGATAACTTAATAGAGACTATCCACTTTGAGGAAGAGAAAGAAAAGTGAATGACAAGAAAAAATTAACAGAGCTTTAGAAACCTGTGGGGCATCTTTGAATGCATCAACATGTGCATGTGAGCCAAGGTGTTTTTCCCTAGGTCATGTCTTGCAATGCCAAAGGATGAGCTCCACAGACCAGAAGATTTAAGCAAAAGTGTGGAAAATGTATTACAAACAGATTCAGACTCCCCGAAAGGGGAGGGGGACCCAATAATAGGCTGCCTGGTAAAGCCTTGTAGTCCAGGGATATATATTTGCTACAAGCCTGCTTCCATATCTATCCATGTTGTCACCTGATTGATCCCCTCAATTGTTCTTGCCCAGCAATGGACCTGAACTTTCCCTGTTTCTATGTGTTCTTTCTCTGTTCCCATGCTGAACTTTCTCTGTTTCTATGCGTTCATACACCTTGTTGCTGCAGGCCCTCCCTTGGTTTCCCATGCCTCCCACTTTGAGTCCAGAAACATTTTATTATTTCTGCTTGGTTGGTTTCTGTGATTAGGCTGCTCAAACTGCCATGTCTTCCCCTCCCTATATTCCACCTGCCTTTGTTTTCCACTGGACCCCTGCCCTCTCTGCCTGCATTTCAAGCTAACTTCTCTCAATGGGAGTCCCAGTAGGAGAGGAGTGGGAAAAGGTACAGAAATGTATTTGAAGAAATAATATCCAGCAACTTTCCAAATTGATGGAAAACATCAGTCTATATATTCAAAAAGCTCAACAAACTCCAAGTAGGAAAAACTCAAAGAAGTCCATATCCAAAGCATCATGGTTACACTATTAAATTATCAGTGATGTAGAGAACATCATAAAAGCAATAAGAGAAAAATGACAACAAATATAAGGGATCCTCAAGATTAACAGCTGATTTTTTATCAAAACCGTGGAAACCCAGAATGTGAGATGACATATTTTGAAAGGAAGACTGTCAACAAGAATTCTATGTTCAACAAAACTATTCTTCAAAGGTAAAGGAAAAATAAAGACATCCCCATATCAGTAAAAATTGAGAGAATGTATTGCTGGAACACTGCCCTATAGGAGATGCTAAAGGGAGCCTTTTATCCTGGAAAGGAAGAACACCAGATGATAACAAATCCACACAAAGAAATAAAGAACATTAGTAGAGGTATTTACATAAGTAAATATTAATAATTTTTTCTCTTATTGATTTAAAAGACAAATACATAAAAAAATAATTGTAAAACTATATTGATGGGCTTATTTGAAAATGTAATTTGTGTGACAACAATAAGGGGAGTGGGATGGAGCTATCTTAAATAAAGTTTTAATATACTACTGGAATTAACTTAGTATTAATTTTGTTTGTTTTGTTTGCTAATCCTCCCATGAGGATATTTTTCCATTGCTTTTCAGAGAGAATGGAAGGAAGGGAGAGAGAGAGAAATACCGACTTGAGAGAGACACATCAAGGGGCTGCCTCCCACACTTGTCCCAACTAGGGGTGGGAAGCAAACTCGAAAACCAGGTACGTGCCCTTGACTGAGAATCAAACCTGTGTCCCATCAGCACAGGGGCCGACGCTCTAACCACTGAGTAACTGGGCCAGGGCTGAACTAGATTGTTTTAAATTAATATGCACATATTCCCTGGAACAATCATTAAGAAATTAACTTTAAAATATAGTTTTGAAACAACAGAGGAGTTAAAATAGTACACTAGAAAATATCTGTTTAACAAAAAGAGAAAGTAATGGATGAATAAGAAACAAAAAGATATTACATACAGAAAACAAACAGCAAAATGGCAGGTGTAAATTCTACCACTAAATGCAATTACATTAAATGTAAATGAATTAAACACTCCAAGTAAAAGACATAGGTTATCAGATTGGATTGATAAATAGAATCCAAATATACGCTGCCTATCAGAAACAGAGATTACATTCAAATAGATTAAAACAATCAAAAGCTGGAGTGATTATACAAATTAGAGACAAAATAGACTTTACAACAAAAAATATGTTACTAGGAACAAAGAGGTACATTTGAAAATGATAAAAGGGTCAATTCTTCAGGAAGATATAACAGTTATAAAACTATGCAGCTAAAGACAGAGACACCAAGCAAAGTAACAAAATTAAAGAGAGCAATAGGCAATTCAATATGAATAGCTGAAGAAGTCAATACTACAGTATCAATAATTGATAGAACTAGACAAAAAATAATTCCTTGAGGGTGAAGAAAAAAATATTAGTAGCATGGCAGTGAGGCTAAGGAGGAGGTTGGACCAATTTTTCCAGAACACTTCTATAGGTCTGTAAGGGCATATTTAAAATGTATTTTAATTCTCTTCACTAGTTGTCAAAATATTGTTTTACTCTTTTAATAAGCATTGAATTTCATGATTTTTTTTTTGGTTATTGTCTTCTTGGCTTTAAAGCCTATAGAATAAGAGAAACCAAGATGGCTGCATAGGTAAACACCGGAAACTGCTGCCTCCCACAACAACTTCAAAAATACAACTAAAAGACAAAATGGACATCATCCAGAACTACAGGAAGGCTGGCTGAGTGGAAATTCTACAACTAAAAGGAAAGAGAAAAGCACACTGAGACTCAGAGGAGGTGCGATGTGGAAGTAAAGTGCAGAGGTACGAAGGCTCACACGGCAAGGGCTTGCAACTGAGGACGCGGCTGTCTTTCTGAATCGGGAGGGAGACACAAGCTCCCGATTGCTCTGAACTCCAGTTCCAGGCAAGTCTCTGGGGACCAAGACTCATACAGGAAGAAACTGGACTGTCTGGCAACGAGCAGAACTCGGAACTCGAGGGCAGCTTTCTCTCAGAGGTGCTTGCAGCGATTACCGGGACACAGTGACGCGGGGCCCCTTAGGGCAGGACTAAGGATCAGCCATAGCTGTTTGCTCCACCCTGTTGATTCCCTGAGTCCCCGCCCCACCCAAGCTGCGGCAGAGGCTTTTGCATATGAATGCCCTGGCCCTTTGCAATCTGAAAATTACATAACAAACTGCAGCTGGGCCAGACAGACCCAGAACTTCCAAGAGAAGGCCCAAGGCCCCACAGCAGCTTGCAGCTTGCATTGCTTCACAGCTGGGCCTCATCTGGGCACCTCCAAACCCCAAACAAGGAAGGGGAATCTGCAGATCTCTCCATAGCTCCTGCTGGGTAG
>NW_005372006.1:1042244-1049844 GCF_000412655.1 Myotis brandtii | reverse complement strand
GGCAGAGGGTGGGGTGGGAACTGGGTGGAGGAGAGCTATGGGGGGAAAAAAGAGGAACAACTGTAATAATCTGAACAATAAAGATTTAATTTAAAAACAAAACAAAAAAAAAGCCTATAGAATAGTTAAATTGCATTGTTGAGGTACTATCGTTTTCTCTGACACATTTTTTTTTCAATCTAAGACAGTGGTTCTCAACCTTGGCTGCACATTAGAATCACCTGGGAATCTTTTTAAAATGCTGATTTTTGGGCTTCATCCTCTGGCAATTCTGTTTCTTTGTTATGGGGTGGGGCCACAACATTAGTAACAAAGAAACAATTTCCGGAGGATGAGGCCAAGAAATCAGGATTTTAAAAAGATTCCCAGGTGATTCTAATGTGCAGCCAAGGTTGAGAACCACTGATCTAAGATAATTGTAGATAACATAAGCATATGGAAGAAGACATGAAAAAAAAAATAATAATGACCACAGTTCCATAAATTTTGGTTAATTTAAATGACTGCAACACAACCCTTTGTAGCTAAATAAAAATTTCTGTTATTGTCAAATCCATGAGTAGAATAATTATAAAACAGGAGACTTTGCCCTTGAGAACTTTTCCCCTTTGCACTTCTCTACTAATATTACACATTCAGATTGTTTTTAAATAAGTGCCAAAAGTGGTGATGTATTTTCTAACACTTCTGAAAGTTAAAAGCTCCCAATGCCTGCAAATATTCTTCATTGGAAATTCTATGTACATTGGTAAGTCTCCCAAAAGCACACCAGGGAACGACTTGATTGCTAGGACCGGAGTAAAAAGAATGGCTCATGCTTATTTTGAGACAATTTTCAAAAGACAAGTAATGAAAGTTGGTTTTATGTGTATATGTGTAAAAGGATAGTCGCAGACTTTCAGAACTACATTGACTTTAGAAATCTCATTCAAATTCTGAATTTTACACTTTAACTTTATTAAGACAAATATTATTTTTAAAAGATGATCTTTTATAGTCTCTATTAAACATTTTAGAAATCTACACTAATAAAAGAGAAACATGGTAATTGGCGTACGACCTCTACCCTTTTCATTGGCTAATCAGTGAGTATATGCAAATTAACTGTCAGCCAAGATGGCGGCCAGCAGCCAGGCACTGAAGCGAACATGAGGCTTGCTTGCTGCAGACTCCAACGTTCCCCGCCTAACTTGCCAGCCTCTCAGTTGCAACTCTAAGCAACTATATACTATGTTGCAAATAAGAAGCTAAACAAAACCCCAGAAAAGGGCTTCCATTCAGCCGGGCTCGGACCGCAACATTGTATCTATGTTTTCAGCAGCGAGGCCTCAGAGCTAAAGCTGGCCCAGAATAAAAAAAAAAGAGAGAAGAAAACAAGGAGCGGTTGGAAGCTTTAGTCACTTGCCAGCCGGAAAACAGCCCTCAGCCCCTCACCCAGACTGGCCAGGCACCCCAGTGGGGACCCCCACCCTGATCCAGGACTCCCTTCAGGGCAAACCAGCCAGCCCCTACCCATGCACCAGGCCTCTATTCTATATAGTAAAAGGGTAATATGCCTCCCAGCACCGGGATCAGCGTGACAGGGGGCAGCGCCCAAACCCCCTGATCGCCCTGTGGCTCTGTGAGTGACAGGGGGCGGGGCCACAACCTCCCTACCCGCCCTCCTCTGTTCATGACAGGGGTAGGCACCCCAACCCCCTGATCAGCCCTCCTCTGTGCCTGATAGGGGGGAGCTCCCCAATCCCCTGATCGGCCCTGCTCTGTGAGTGACAGGGGGCGGGGCCACAACCTCCCTACCCGCCCTCCTCTGTTCATGACAGGGGTAGGCACCCCAACCCCCTGATCAGCCCTCCTCTGTGCCTGATAGGGGGGAGCTCCCCAATCCCCTGATCGGCCCTGCTCTGTGAGTGACAGGGGGCGGTGCCCCAACCTCCCCATCGACCCTGCCTTGAGTGTGACAGGGGGGGGGGGCCCCAACCCCCCCAATCGGCTCTACCCTGAGCGTGACTGAGGGGGGCATTGCCACCTCCCGATCCGCCCTGCTCTGTGCATGACGGGGCGGCGCCCCAACTCCCCAATCGGCCCTGCTCTGAGCCTGACCAGGGGCTGCACTTAGGGATTGGGCCTGCCCTCTGCCACCCGGGAGCAGGCCTAAGCCAGCAGGTCGTTATCTGCCGAGGGGTCCCAGACTGCGAGAGGGCACAGGCCGGGCTGGGGGACCCCCCTCCCCCCGCCCCCTGAGTGGACAAATTTTTGTGCACGGGGCCTCTAGTGTAATATAAATGGTAAAGAAATAACTGGAAAAACTTGGAGCCTTACTAAACTTTCACTGTGCTTTATTGCAAATATCAGTAATCCAATAATTTTTTTATTTTTATTTTTTGCTTAAAGTATCTTTATTTATTTTAAAGAGAGAAAGAGCGAGGGAAAGAGAGAGAGAAACATCAATGATGAGAGAGAATTATTGATTGACTGCCCCTTGCATGCCCACACTGGGGAATCTGCCAGCAATCTGGGCATGTGCCCTGACTGGAAATCAAACCGTGACCTCCTAGTAACCTAGTTCATAGGTCAATGCTCAAACACTGAGCCACACCAATGGAGCCAATACTATATAATAAAAGCCCAATGACTGAACAGCAGAACAACCAGAACGACCAGAATGACCAGTCATTATGATATGATGAGCACTGACCACCAAGGTAAAAACACTCAATGAAGGAGCTGCCCCCTGGTAGTCAGTGTGCTCCCGCAGTGGGAGCAGCCACTAAGAGGGTGGGTCCACAGCCCCTCGGCTGACGAGATGAGCGGAACTCCCCGCAGGCCACGCCCCCCACCAGTGCACAAATCCCAAGCACCAGGCCTCTAGTAATTTATAAAAGGAGTTTTATTCTGGAATATAAAATTCATTACATAGCTATTATATGTATGGTTAAAAGAGGGTTTTTTTTAGCCTGTCTAATGATTAACCAATAGTAAATAAGCCTGAGATACTAAAATAATAAAATCTCTCCTTATTTGTTTCTTTTAGAGAGAGTGCAGAAATTTTGAAGGAGCAGTCTAAAGAGCCTTGCTCTGAGGTTGTCCATATCATAAAAACATTAGTGCTTTATTAGCATTGACATGAATGTCGTGAATATTTCAATTTGGGGGAATTTTTAAGGAAACTGGAGAAATTTTTCTGAAGAATTAGAATTTCTTTTTTAGCTTTTGAGAATTTTTTCCCTTTTTTGTGTAATTTTTGTGTGTTTTTTTATAATTGGAGGCATTAACTTTGAAAAAGACAGTATTTCGAAATAAGTGAAGTTTCATCATTTACCATTAGTAATGAACAGTAACAGAGACAGCTGCTTGCATTACTCAAAGAAGTCTATCTAATTCATGATGTGATAGGAAAAAGCAAATCAACACTCAGAAAATGAAGAAATGATTCTGGTGATCAAAGCCAATATTTATCTGTATAAAACTATTTATTAACAGAAACATCAAATAAATTAGTTGACTCAGAAAAGCTGTATGATATAGCAAGCATTTAAGAAAAAAACTGAAATAATGTGCTATCTTAGAAACCCTCCAGAAGATAAACGAGCTTCACTTATGAAAGACATTTATGACACAGAAATTGAATGGCCAAAGATCAAAAGCTATAAAACTTTAAAGTAATAATAAAAATAAATTATTGGCTTTGATGTGGAAAAACCCTTTCAGAATGATTAGCACCAAAAATAACAGGGAATCAGAGTCTCTGTCCCAACTTTTTAAACTTTGAAAATCACTTTAACCATATGTGTCAATAAACAATGTTTGTCTCTGCCAATGAATCTTTTTTACATTAAATATATATATGTATATATATGTATGTATTATTTAAAAAATGATTGTAACATCCTTGAATTGTCCTCACAAGACACTTACAACTTTACTTACTTGTCTGTCTTATATTACTACTTCATATGTTTTTATATCAGCTCAATGTAGTAATAAACTAGTCTCCCCAGGAAATTTAGGTAACATGTTATTTTTTTTACTGATTATCTTATATTTGGATAATTGTATATTAATTTTTTTCTGGAGGGAATCTACTCTGTGGTAGTCATTAAGTCTATGCTCAAAGTTCTAGTTAATAAACTCTTGGCATGCTATGGTTGGATGAGGTGTGTAACCAGTTCTGGCTGAGCAAAAGTGATGTGTGTGATTTCTGGACCAGACATTTAATAGTAAAACTAACTTAATCTTGGTGAAACTGCCAAGTTCTTCTTTTCTGAATGCCTGGTCTGGATATTGCCTCTATGCAGAGGCCAGGGTGATTAAAGGGTCTACCACATTTGTTGCCTTCCTCTGGTGGATCATAGTCCTACACTGCATGCTGGTCAATGTCTAAAAGCGTTTGTTTCTTATACAGATGGCCAAGAGACATATGAAAAAATGTTCAAAGTCACTGATCATAGGAGAGATGCAAATTCAAACCACAATGAGGTATCACCTAACACCTGTCAGAATAGCTACCATCAACAAATCAACAAATGACAAGTGCTGGCGAGGAAGTGGAGAGAAGGGAGTCCTAGTACACTGCTGGTGGGAATGCAGACTGGTGTAACCATTATGGAAAACAGTATGGAGTTTCATCAAAAAATTAAATATGGAACTGCCATTTGACCCAGTAATCCCACTTCTAGGAATATATCCTAAGAAACCCAAAACAGCATTCAGAAAGAATGTATGCACCCCTATGTTCATAGCAGCACAATATAATACCTAAGATCTGGAAACAGTCCAAGTGACCATCAGTAAATGAGTGGATTAAAAAAAGCTGTGGTACATTTATACCATGGAATGCTATGCAGCAGTAAAAAAGAAGGATCTCTTACCCTTTGAGACAGCATGGAGGGACCTGGAGAATATTATGCTAAGTGAAATAAGTCAGTTGGAGAAAGACAAGTATCACATGATCTCACTCATATGTGGAATCTAATTAACAAAATAAACTAATGATTGGAGTGGATCCAGAGACATGGAAGCATGAAACAGAGTTCAGAATCTTGGATGGAAGGAGGGAGAAGGTGGGTAGGTGGGAGGTAACCAACCAATATATTCATAACCCATAGATGCAGACAGTGGGGTGGTGAGGGCCTGGGGAGGGGGGGGTGAGGGTGGGTTGAAAATGGTCGATTGGGGAAAACAGGGGACATGTGTAATACTTTCAAAAATAAATTTAAAAAAATAAAGGTAATTTTTTCTTCATTTATCCAGTTTCCTAATTATTTATGGCAAAGAGTATACATGGTCCTTGTTTCTCCATTATGGTTAGAAGCAGATGTCTAATTAATTGACTTTTTAAAAAATATATATATTTTATTGATTTTTTTGCAGAGAGGAAGGGAGAGGGATAGACAGTTAGAAACATCGATGAGAGAGAAACATCGATTAGCTGCCTCCTGCACACCCCCTACTGGGGATGTGCCCGCAACCAAGGTACATGCCCTTGACCGGAATTGAACCTGGGCCCCTTCAGTCTACAGGCCGACGCTCTATCCACTGAGCCAAACTGCAAATTAATTGACTTTTATATGCTGATGTTATATCTAATCAATTTAATAAACTGGATTGTTTCTAGTTACTTGGACTGAAGTATATGGGTATGTGGATAATCATATTACACACAAGAAATAATGATTTTCATCTCCTCTTTTCCAATCCTTAGGCCAATCATTACTTTTTCTTTTTTTAAATTTTTTATTGATTAAAGTATTACATAAGTCTCCTTTTCCCCCCATTGACCTCATCCTGGCCACTGCCACCCCCAAGCACATGCCCTCACCCCATTAGTGTCTGTGTCCATTGGTAATGCTTATATGCCTGTCTACAAGTCTTTTGGTTGATCCCTTACCCCTCCCCCCCTTCCCTCTGAAGTTTGATAGTCAGTTCAATGCGTCTCTGTCTCTGGATCTATTTTTGTTCATCAGTTTATGTTGTTCATCATATTCCACAAATGAGAGAGAACTAGAACTGTATTGTTTTATTCTGAAAGGGACAATGTTTGCAAATAAGCTTACCTGAAAAGTATAAAAATTACCTTAATTCCTAATTTTCATCTCTAAATCAAGTAAAATTAAATTTAATATATTATCCTAACATTAATAGATTCTATTTTTCCTCTCTACTTATCCATCTATATAGTTGTCCTTTATGGACAAAGGCATATAAAGATGTTCAAAGTGATATTCACCAATTTTTTAAAAATATTTTTTTTATTGATTTTTAGAGAGAGAGGAAGGGAGAGAGAGAGATAGAAACACCTATGAAAGAGAAACATCAATATTGATCAGCAGCCTCCTGCACTTCCCCTACTGGGGATTGAGCCTGAAATTCCATGTGCCCTGACCAGGAATTGAACCAGTGACCTCTTGGTTTATGGATCAATACTCAACCATTGAGCCACACCAGCCAGGCTGTATTCACCAAATTTTAATATTTATTTCTTAGGAGTAGGAGTTAGAGTAAATTTTGATACTAATTTTTACTTTTATTGTTTTCCTTTCTGCATTGCTTTGAGTTTTTTAAAAAATGACAAGCTTGTGCTATCTTTTAAAAATAATAGCCCTTGATCTAAAATAATTACGTTTGTTGTAAAAAAATCAAATAATATGAAAGTGTAGATAAAAAAACATGAAAGGTTATCTTCATTCAATACAACCAAATTCCCAGGAAGATTGACTATTAATTGATATTCGTGCACTAGCGGGGTGGGGGTGGGGGTGGGGAGGGGACCCTAAAACAAAAATTCACAGCATTAAAGGAGAAATGGAAAAAATCCATAATTATAGCAGGAAGTTATTCTCTGAAACTCACAGATCAAAGGTAATAATTTAGTAAAGATAAACAAGATATAAGCACAATAATTAAACGGGCAGTCGGATATCCCTCTCACAATCCAGGACTGCTGGCTCCCAACCGCTCGCCTGCCTGCCTGCCTGATTGCCCCTAACCGCTTCTGCCTGCCAGCCTGACAATGCCTAACTGCTCCATGCCGGCCCAATTGCCCCCAACTGCCCTCCCCTGCTGGCCTGGTCATCCACAACTGCCCTCCCCTGCTGGCCTGATCACCCACAACTGCCCTCCCCTGCCGACCATCTTGTGGCAGCCATCTTTTGACCACATGGGGTGGCCATCTTGTGTGAGGGCGTGAAAGTCAATTTGCCTATTACCTCTTTATTATATAGGATATATATATACTCTCTTTTTTCAGTTTATTTAAAAGCACTTAAGTATACACTGAGTGGCCAGATTACTATGACCACCTGACGTTTGTAGGCAAATTAGCTACAATTTCACGCTGAAGTTGCTAGAGGGCCAGACCATTATAAATAGGAAAGCAGGTTGTTTACCACTACAGTAGAAGTGATTTTTTTCTGAAGAAAGGGTAAACAACGTGATTTAACAGCCTTTGAACATGGGATTTATTTGAATGTGAGTGGCCAGATTATTATGACCACTTGACGTTTATAGGCAAATTAGCCGTACACTGCATCGTATGGGATATGGAAGCCAAAGGCCTGTTCGAACACCTTTGCTGTCTGCAGTTACCAAGATAAAACGTCTC